>NC_048299.1:74639333-74710914 GCF_013100865.1 Trachemys scripta elegans
GAGAGCAAGCAGGGGCACAGGACCCCCAATAATCAGCAGGAGCTGACAGCTGCTCCAGTCCTGCGGTCACGGCAGCACAGAACATGCTCTCCAAAAGTGGTCACATTTAAATTCCTGTGCATGCTCCTGCTCAAACCCAACAGCTGACTGTATCTGAACCAAGAGTACTGCTTAGCAGGAGTATGGACAGAACTCCAAAAAACAGCTCTGCAACCAATCAGATGGTTACATTATGTAAGCAAATTGCTGTAAATGGCTTCGCCCACAGTGGAGTGAGTGCTTCTCTTTGTGGAACCAAGATTCCTGCTATATTGTAGCAGATTACAGTGCACATCTTAATCCAATTACCTTGATTGACTTCTAGAATCGTAGGGTTAGAAGAGACCGCAAAGGTGAAGAAGCTTCCACAAGCTCCCTAGGCAGTCTGTTCCATTGTCCTACTGTTCTTATAGTTAGGAAGTTGCTATGCTGTAGTTTGAACCCATTGCCCCATGTCCTGCCCTCTGTGGCAAGAGAACAACTTTTCTCTATCTTTTTTGTGGCATCCTTTCAAGTATCTGAAAACCACTATCATGTCCCCCCTTACTCTCCTCTTTTACAAACTAAACATACCCAGTTCCTTCAGGCTTTGTTCATATGGCTTGCATTCCATCCCTTTGATCATCTTGGTCGCTGGACTCTGGATCCTTTCCAGTTTCTCTACATCCTTTCTATACATTGGTGACCAAAATTGGGCACAATACTCCAGCTGAGGCCTAACCAGCACCATGTAGAGCGGTACTATCACCTCCAATGACTTGCATGCTATGCCTCTGTTAATGCAACCGAAAACTGCATTTGCTTTTTTTTGCAACAGCATCACATTGCTGACTCAGGTTGAGGCTATGATCCATCACAACTTCCAGATCCTTTTCAGCAGTATTGAACAAGTTGTTCTCTGAAGAGAACAACTAATCTAGGAGATATATGGAACAGATAATTGTAGAGAAATAAAAAAGGGTTCTTCTTACACACTAGATACAATAAAGCAACATAATCTCCCCTAGCAGGTCATATAATCTTGGAAAGAATAAGGACAAAATATACCAATTTTATGAAATATAAACTGTCAGCAACTGTCAGCATGAAATTAGGGCACATTTGTAAAACTATTCTCTCTTTGCAAAAGAACATGTGAAGCAATCAACTACCAGATCTTGTTGTTCACGGACCCTCCTTGCTGAAGTTATGTCCAAAGAAAAGTGATAGAGAGAAAAATTAGTTGAAAAAAGAGACTCCGTTATTTTTGTTAAATCCAGGTTAATAGTTCAACAGATTTATGAATTTGCTGGGGGAGAGTGGATATAAATTTACCACACTCTTCAATAATAAAAGGGCAAATAATGTTAATCTATTCCAGTAGCATAAAAATGCTGCTAGACATCCTCGAGTTGAAGTAAGCAATCTTCACACATTTACAATATCAGAAGGAACAAAATTAATAGAGAACTAAATGAACTGATCACATAAAGGAGTTCACTTCTTTAGTAGCTGTCCAGTTCTTAAACTGCTTACACTTCCAGGTGTAAGACTGCCTTTGTTTTCCTGAGAGAGAGAATTCGGAGAAAGGAGAAGGAAGAATGGATGTTTTTCTTGTCATCTTTAGTAGGTTTCTAAAATAGCCATTGGCTGGCATAAGGAAACATTCTGCTCCTTTTGGATAGATTTTGTCAAGGCAGCAATGGTTAAGTATGGGAAGTAGAGGGAAACATACAAAAATACCTTTCCAGAAGCAATTTGATGGAAAGATTAAGCTGTACCCAGGAAAAAATTACAACAGCAATGTAAAGGCAGGAAAGCAAATTCCATCACTTACACTTCCTTTAAACTTATTATAAAAAAAAATAAAAATAAAAATCACACTTAACCCTTCTTTATCGAGTCCAAAAACGGCAGACGTCTGATGTCCATCTAATTAAGTAGAGTCCATTATTTCAGAGTGAAAAAAGTCCATCAAAGAACAATTAAATCAAGCCAATCCAATGCTTACAAGTTACAGTAGAACTTAAGAGTTAAGAACTGACCAATCAGTCAACCATAAACCTCATTTGGAACTGGGCAGCAGAGACAAAAAAAGCAAATACAGTATGGTATTGTGTTAAACGTAAACTACTAAAAAATAAAGGGAAAGCAGCATTTTTCTTTTGCATAGTAAAGTTTCAGAGATGTATAAATCAATGTTCAGTTGTAAACTTTTGAAAGAAAACAACCATAACCTTTTGTTCAGAGTTACAAACAACCTCCTTTCCCAAGATGTTCATAACTCGGAGGTTCTATTGTACAGTGAAACCTGGCATATTCCTTCACCATTCCTTATAATCACAAGGTGGATTACTATCATCTTTTTGGCTAGACCATGGGTTGGCAACCTTTCAGAAGAGGTGTGCCGAGTCTTCATTTATTCACTCTAATTTAAGGTTTCACGTGCCAGGAACACATTTTAACGTTTTTAGAAGGTCTCTTTCTATAAGTCTATAATATAGAACTAAACTATTGTTGTATGTAAAGTAAATAAGGTTTTTAAAATGTTTAAGAAGCTTCATTTAAAATTAAATTAAAATGCAGGGTCCCCTGGACTGGTGGCAAGGACCCAGGCAGTGAGTGCCACTGAAAATCACTCATGCCATAGGTTGCCTACCCCTGGGCTAAACTATCAGCTGCTGAGCATATGCACGTGTCTCTGGGCAAGGACAAGAGACTTCAGACAGTCAGCAGGCAGTGTGCGTGTACCAGCTACTCACTCATATGGTTCGATTGTGGTGAGAATTCTCCATAGCCTGTTTCCTCCCTGCCAGCTTCCCTTCTGCTCCACTCTGACTACTGCCCAACTGCTTTACTCTCTCCTAACTGGGGGATAGTTAGCCCATTCTTCTCTATTGCTCAGCATCCCCCAGCACTATTACAAGGTTTCCAAACAAACTGAGTCCATCACCCACTTTCCTTGAGCCACACTCTTCAGAAAGCTTCAAAACCCTCCCTTCCTGAACAGTCTCCTTTATGCTATCAGCTGTACCACTCTGTGACGTTGTCTAATTAAAATATAACCATGTAAATCATTATTGCTACCACTGTTGTATACTTGCAACGAATCTTATAAAAAGAGTAACTCATGGCCAGAAAGGGTTAAACAGCTTGCAGGCTGAATGACCCAAAGCCAACCTTTACAGTCACCTTAGAAAGGTATGCGAATAGTAATTAGGGCCATTCATGTTAGGTAGGCTAGAACTTTGAAATGCAAACCTATATTGTTAGAAGTGATACTACTTATGTGCATCTTAGAAGCAATGTAGTTGTAGCATACATGTCTAATTATATATACACACACACACCACACACACAATCAGAAGAGCTTCTCAACAGCTAAAATAAAATAATGTTTATCCCAGTTAACAGTTAAAATGAATAAATATTGGGTTACTTCTTACTTACCATTGTAGGTTATCCTTGGCTTCGTCAAACACATCACAAGATGCAAATCCATTTCATCTGAAGATACAAACTTTGAACATACAGGACACTTGAATCCTATTAAAAAAAATATATATACATATATATAAATATATAGAGCTACTGATCACAGGAACTATTCTGATGGAAAGCTATATATTTGTACTGAATCCAAAATTTTACACACATTAAAAAACAAAAGCAAACTAGTAGCTTTTATGGATTTAACAGAAATAATATGTCTGACATTTGTATAGTTCCCTGGATTCTGAAAAATCTCAAAGAACATGGGTGTTCAAACAGAACACTATTTTTGGAAGGCACAGTTTTGCACTCTGTGAAACTGACCCTATTAGATCAGTCTCACACTTCATGAATGCTTTTTCCTGGCAATGCTTTGCAGGTGCAAATCCTGCAAGCACAAAATTGTGTCTTCAAAGAAAGCCCTCGGGCCCTGTTTGAAAATCAGGCCCCAAAAGTATTTAATCTTTACCTATAATGTATTTGAGTCTCTTCACCTAGCACAGACATACTGCTGGAATGGAATATACAGTTGTTTAATAACTCAGAGCAACTTTAGAAACAGTTCAGGACAGTAGGTGGAGAATATCTTAACCAACTGAAATGGCTAGTGGAATTAAAAAGGTAGACAGAATGTAGTCACTAAAATTTGAATTTGGGCAGGAGCTCCGAATTAACACCTTCACTCTTACAAAGAATTCTATGAACCTTTAGTGATCACAAGTGATTAGGAACACTAGACTGCAGCGTCAATACTATCACAACCTCTAATACCACATACTGGGGCACAGATTTAATATTAACTCAGAGGTGTCAGCTCACCTACTGAATCACTGATATTACTTCCTGCAGCAGAGTTTTAATTTGACTTCTCTCATTGAAATACTAACCAGGCATGACCCTGCTTAGCTTGTGAGATGACAGCCCAAGCTAATTTGACATAAGGAATAATTAGATAGCCTGGACTCTGATGCAATGCCATAATGGTGCATGACACTTTGCTTAATGCTGTAATATCTGTGATTAGCAACAACAGTGGCCTTCTAATTAAAGAACGAGGTTGGCTGGTCAAGTCTTGGAACCCACATCCCAAGGAAATTTCAAGTGGCAGACAGCTTTTGATCAATGGAATTGGTTTGCTTTGCACTGGTGCAATAAGCTGTCTCAAAGAAAAAAATGCTCATCTTAAGGTCTAACAGCTTATTAATGAGTATAACATACAGCAAAAAATGTGAACCTAAAACATTCAAAGCTAGCTTTCAGCAATCATCCTCTGCTAATAGCGTAAGAGAAATAGGAAGATGAAGAAAAAAATACTGTGGAGAGCAATTATGGAGGTGGGTACAGTTAAACACGGAGTCTCCCATCTCCATGTCCAACTGAACATGGGATTGCTCATCTGAGGAAAAAAGACAACTGAGGGGGGGATGTAATAAGAGGTCTATATAATCATGAATGGTGTGGAGAAAGTGAATAGGGAAATGTGATTTACCCCTTCACATAAACAAGGAACAGGAGTCAACCAATGAAATTACTAGGCAGCAGGTTTAAAACAAACAAAAGCAAGTACTTCACACAATGCACAAACTGTGGAACTCATTGCCAGGGGATGTTGTGAAACCCAGAAGTATAACTGAGTTAAAAAAATTAGATAAGTTCACGGAGGATAGGTACATTAATGGCTATTAGCCAAGATGGTCAGGGATGCAACACCATGCTCTGGGCGTCCCTAAACCTCTTACTGCCAGAAGCTGGGACCGGACGACAGGGGATGGAAGCCTTGATAACTTGCCCTATTCTGTTCATTCCCTCTGAAGCATCTGGCACTGGCCAATGTCAGAAGACTGGGCTACATGGACGATTGCGTTAGACCAATATGGCTGTTCTTATGAAGGGCTGCTCCCAGGCTTTTTGCAATATTATTCCTCAGTGGTACTCCTAGTTCTCTCTCTAGCACTAAATCATTCATAATGCAGAGAAGTCAGTCAAAGATAATCATATGACTTGATGCCACACTTTTAAGCTAATAATTCTTACCAGCTTTGATCTGTTAAAAATTATACAGATGTGGAGTCAACTTTTCAAACCATATTATTTACTTCCAATATTGTGCAATAGATTTTTTCCCACTGTTAATTTCTTCTTTATACAAAAAAAACCACTATAAATTTTTGGTGCAAGATAAAAATTGAAGACAAATAAGTGACTGTTGATGGGTGTGATGAGTTCAGAACACCAAAGACTGAACAGCTTTAAGAAAGCGATCATGTGAAGTCTCTTCAGTCTTGTGATTTCACACAACAGGAAGTGTTCTCTACCAAGTGATTTATAAATACGTACTGAGCACCTCTCTTCAGCCACTAACCAAACTGAAATGGTCTGTTTTCTACGGCAGTGGCTCTCAACTTTTCTAGACTACTGTACTCTTTTCAGCAGTCTGATTTGTCTTGCCTACCCCCAGGTTTCACCTCATTTAACTTCTTGCTTACAAAATCAGACATAAGCCTACAAAAGTATCCCAGCACACTATTACTGAAAATTGCTTACTTTCTCATTACCATATAATTATAAATCAACTGGAATATAAATATTGTACTTACACTTCAGCGTATAGTATATAGAGCAGTATAAACAAGTCATTGTCTGTAGTACAAACTAACGTTTCATGACTTAGCTAGTGCTTTTTATGTAGCCTGTTACAAAACTAGGCAAATATCTAGATGAGTTGATGTAACCTGTGGAAGACCTCTGCATACCCCAAGGGGTATGTGTACCCCTGATTGAGAACACTGTACTTGCAGATTTGGGTATTATCCACCTATATCTTCATTAGTTCAGAAAGACAGAAGGATCAAAATTAACACCACAAATACCCTACAAACATTATGCCAAATATTTCTACGGCAAAGCCTTCCTAGTATATTTGTTTTTAATCTGTACCACTGGAATTCATTTGACAGATCCAAATAGCATGTATGAGAAACAATTTAACAAGTTTCTACTTTAAGTTGCTTTCAGCCCAGTTTTGACAGATACAAATAATTAAGAATGAAGCATATAGGAGCAGACATTCTTATTTGATCAACTGTAGTAGAGGAATTAGAAGGGAATTGCAGACTATATATGAAACAGAGATGGGAGTATAATGAAGAAATATTGCCTGAGACCTAAATTTTAAAACTAAACTGTTTGACTACCAACCCAATAATAGCTGCAGAGTTAAAATAAAGCGTATGGTGCTCATCACTATCTTCTGCAGCAGAGAATGGGTAACAGGGAGGGAATGAAAAGATTTGACCTAATATCACCATCCGTCTCTTCATCATTGTCACCAGAGAGAGAGAGGATGAAGCAGCTGACAAAAGCTACAGCAAGCAAGATTTTTAAGGGAGCGGGCTCTCTCCACTCTAGCTATTGCTTCCTGCCACTGCAAAAGACTTACCCTGATCTCTAAGAAATTTAGAGCCGCATTTTGAATTAGCTGCCTTTAAATACACACACACACACACACACACTAGGGCTGTCGATTAATCTCAGTTAAAGTCACGTGATTAACTACAAAAATTAATCACGATTCACCGCAGTTTGAATTGCGCTGTTAAAGAATAGAATACCAATTGAAATCTATTAAATATTTTTGGATTTTTTTTTTACATTTTCAAATATATTGACTTCAATTACAATACAAAGTGTACAGTGCACTGTAAAATTTGCACTGTAAAAATGATAAAGTATTTTTCAGTTCACCTCATACAAGTCCTGTAATGCAATCTCTTTATCGTGAAGTGCAACTTACAAACGTAGGGTTTTTTTGTTACGTAATTGCACTCAAAAAAAACAAACAAAAAAAAAACTTTAGAGCCTACAAGTCCATTCAGTCCTACTTCTTGTTTAGACAATCACTAAAACAAACAAGTTTGTTTACATTTACAGGAGATAATGCTGCCCGCTTCTTATTTACAATGTCACCAGAAAGTGAGAACAGGCATTCGCATGGGACTTTTGTAGCTGCCATTGCAAGATATTTACATCCCGGATATGTTAAATATTCATATGTTCCTTCATGCTTTGGCCACCATTCCAGAGGACATGCTTCCGTGCTGATGATGCTTGTTAAAAAATAATGTATTACAATTCTCCCCAAAGGAGTTCAGTCACAAATGTATGTCTCTGGTTCTGTTTTACCCATATTCTGCCATATATTTCATGTTATAGTAGTCTTGGATGATGACTCAGCACATGTTCAATTTAAGAACACTTTTGCTGCAGATCTGACAAAACCCAAGAAGGTACCAATGTGAGATTTCTAAAGATAGCTACAGCACTCGACCCAAGGTTTAAGAAGCTGAAGTGCCTTCCAAAATCTGAGAGGGAAGAGGCGTGGCACATGCTTCAAGATGTCTTAAAAGAACACCACCACTCTGATGTGGAAACTACAGAACCCGAACCACTAAAAAAGAAAATCAACCTTCTGCTGGTGGCATCTAACTCTCATGATAAAAATGAACATGCATCGGTCCACACCGCTTTAGATTGTTATCGAGCAGAACTCGATATCAGCATGGACACATGTCCTCTGGAATGGTGGTTGAAGAATGAAGGGACATATAAATATCTTCCGACGCCGGCTACAGCAGTGCCATGCGATTGCCTGTTCTCACTTTCAGGTGACATTTTGAACAAGAAGCGGGCAGCATTATCTCCTGCAAATGTAAACAAACTTTGTCTGCGATTGGCTGAACAAGAAATAGGACTGAGTGGACTTGAAGGCTCTAAAGTTTTACATTGTTTTATTTTTGAATGCTTTTTTTTAAAACCACATAATGCTACATTTGTGAATTCAACTTTCATGATAAAGAGATTGCACTACAGTACTTGTATTAGGTGAATTGAAAAATACTATTTCCTTTGTTTTTTTTACAGTGGAAGTATTTGTAATCAAAAATATAAAGCGAGCACTGTACACTTTGTATTGTGTTGCAACTGAAATAAATATATTTGAAAATGTAGAAAACATCAAAAATATTTCAATAAATGGTATTCTATTATTAACAGTGCAAATAATCATGATTAATCTTTTTAATCACACAATCTTTTTAATTGCTTTACAACCCTAATATATATATTTAAAGGGGAAAGAACTACAGTAGAACTTCAGAGTTATGAACACCAGAGTTACAAACTGGCCGGTCAAATACAAATCTCATTTGGAACCAGAAGTACACAATCAGGCAGCAGCAGCGACCAAAATAAATTATTATTTTAGATATAGATACACACACACACACACACACACAGTACAGTGTTAAATGTAACCTACTTAAAAAAAAAGGGAAAGTTTAAAAAAAGATTTGACAAGGTAAAGAAACTGCTTCTGTGCTGTTTCATTTAACTTAGGATGGTTAAAAGCAGCATTTTTCTTCTGCATAGTAAAGTTTCAAACTTATATTATGTCAACGTTCAATCGTAAACTTTTGAAAGAAGAACAAAATGTTATGGTTGAGTTAACATTTCAGAGTTATGAACAACCTCCATTCCTGAGGTGTTCATAACTGAAGTTCTACTGTACTTGTTTTATCAACAACCAGAGTTTGAATAGTACTGAATGTACTAAACAAAAAAGGTGAGTTAAGTGGGAAGGTAGAAGAACTTCTCAGAAAGCAGTCCTTCAGTGACTCACAATGTATAAATAACTCAGAGAACAAAGGAACTGCTGTGCTACCGCAAGGCAGACCCAAGAAAAGCATTTATGGCCATTTGCTTTTTATCACCAGCTCAAGGAAACATTCCAATAACCAATTCCATAAGAGACTTTCAGGGGCCTAAAGTCATTGTCGATGAAGCAATCAAAGGAAGGTTCGAATTGGCCTGCTCTCTGAGATAGTAGTAAGTCCTTTGTGTTTAGTAGATAAACTGTTGTCAATAATGTAAATGCAGATACATCAGGGCAACAAAGGGACCGAAATCAGTTAATGTGATATCAAATTCATTAAGAGTACATACAACTGCTCTGTAGTAACCACAAAAGCAACATGGAAGAGAGACATGGAACTCACGCTCAGCACATTAACCGATGCCATAAATCTACATTAAAAAAATATTAAGGAAAGGTTACAGCTGCATAAAATATAGTTGTAAAATGCTTGGTTAATATTGTTAACACTGGCCAAAAGGCCATGAACAAACCCAGAAAGGACACTGTGGCTCAACCTGATCAGAATACACTTATAACAGAGCAAGTCTCTGGCAGAACACCACAGAACTCAGGCCAGTTTGAAAGTATATTTTAAAAAATCCTCAGTTATTTCAAAAACAAACATATTTCCTACTACCATAAAGATTTAATATCCCTTGGATATTATTACACAGATACGTTAACTATGCTCACAATGTAAAAGGTTGTTGAAAACAAAAGCAAAGCATTACATACTTGTATAGTCTTACAATAAAATAAAAAGTTTGGGGTGGGGTGGGGGAGAACAGCTGTAGAAAGACCATACTTCTGCTTGTTCTTCAGCATTTGGAGAATTAAAGGTCCATACAATCTGTATTTATGACCACCAATCAAAAATGACAGGTTTGCAAAAAGATCACCCGCATAATGTTTACTGTCATCATGTGCAAGCCAAATTCTTTGAGTGTAATGAATTTACATTTAATTGTAGAGTGGACCAGTTATTAAAAGGACAGGGAACTAGGAGGACCAAAGGAACTAACTCTAATTCTTGCTGAGCCAGACACCTTGGGAAAGTCTCTTGATTACTTTGCGCCCTAGTCAACTATTTTGTAAAATTAAACAAATTGATTTTCAGTGAAAGCTGCTGCAATAGAACCAATTGGATAAATAAAATTCCCCAAAAGATCCAAATAAAACTAAAAGGGAAGTATAAATCCATCTCCAAACACACACTGAACTGCACATCTTCAAATCTTTATTATTTGTGAAAATATATTCTTTTAGCAAGATTTCTAGTTCCTCCCCCTGTAACCTTCCCTCACCTAACCTAAAAGTGGATACAAACCTGTTTAAATTAATGTCAGAACACAGAAGAAAACACAAAAGTTGAGTTTGTAGTTATTCCTAAAGTCGTCTTAAAGGAGTCAAAAGGACAAAGGACTATTACTATGGTCCCAACGGGCTACCTGCCACCTCGGGATTACCAGAGTACAGCATGCTCCTGTCATGTCCCCGACACCAAAAGCTGCATGGGGTGTGGAAGAGGATAATCTAGCACTAGGCCTCCTGGGACTCCCCAGTATTGGAGGAATCCCCAGCTGAAATGTTGCCAGTTTTCTGTCCCCTTGTACATCCAGCTCCCTAATCCCGCTAGAGGATATAGCATCAAACAGAAAGATTCTTAAAGGTTAAACAGGTGGAAGTGAATCATCTCCTTAGATTTCAGAAGGGAGGGATAGGAAACCACAGCAACTATGGAAGATCATGCTACGGTTCCACAGCAAAAATACTGTTATAAGTTTTCTAGGAACTGCAATATGACCAGATGATGCCAAGTCCTTCCATTAGTTAGACTTTTGAGCTGATGTCCTAGTTTTCCCCTTTATTTTGTGCCTCTCAAGAAAATGAAGTAAACCATGTACTGAAGACAGATGTGGTAGGCAACAAAGTACTAATTAGTCAAATACTTGTAGGGACAAATCCTCAGCTCAGAGCAGTAAAGAGGCCTTAAAAGTTGTCTAAAAAGAGCATCTGGGGAGTCCATTTAGAGAGGAATTCCCTATTGGAATAAAAGGTACTGTAGTCAGCATTACCTTTCCCGCTTAGGGAGCAGGATGGGGGATTAGCAAGGACATGCCCAAACCACAGTAGCTGCTTTAACTTGTACAAGAGGCCAGTTTAGCACATGGATTAATGTGGCAGAAAGGTGGCTTAAACTTTGCTTCATCCCTGCACCATATCCCCACACGCATACAGTCAAATATGAACCTCGCCTGCCTTTCCTTATTCAAAACTTGCATAGCACTCAAGAGAAAAGACAATTGTAAAGAAGAGTCAAACACCCTCCTTATTTGAATAAAGCTAGAAAAAGCTACTGAATAAGCCAACAACTGGAAGAACTTGTTTAGAGAATACTTTATAAACTAAGTTAACATTTGTGAAAGATAAAAAAAAAAAAAAAATCTTACTACATGAAATTCTTTAATCCTCTCCTTTTGTTAACTGGGGAAAGCAGGGTCATCAATACCAAACTCTGAAAGATAGCATAAGAGAAAACAGTGAAAGGGGGGAAAAACTGGAGTGAAGGGAAAAAGAAAAGAAGTTGAACAAACAAGACAAGTTTTTTTTATATAGTGAAAGAATCTCGTTTATCAGCTGTGTAAGTTTGGCAATAGGTCATGTGGAGTCAGGACCAAAGTAACATGCTAATGGTTTTCTTTGACAGCTTCACATTTTTGGAAATTGAGGAAAAGTAAAAACAGCTATTGCAGAACAAAAAGGAGAGGGGAGAAGAGGATGAGGGGGAAGAACTGCCAGAGTGCACAGTTTCTGGACCAATTTCAGGCACTCTTCTCTCAGGCTCCAAGCATCTGCCTGAAAAGTAACCAATAGGACCGCCAGGAGCGGGGGCCTGAAATGGGTAGACTCCTAAAGAAATTGGAAGACAGCACATGAGAGGCTGGTTTTCAAACATCTTCCAACTACAGTATTTTCAATTAAACGTACCTTTACATAGTGTTATCATTCATATCAGAGTTTCTCAAACTGGGGTCCGCAAGGGTACTCCAGGGGTCTGCAGGCCCCGCTGATCAACTCCTCCCTCTCCCTCCTGCACGCCGCAGGACAGCTGTGCCCTGGTATGAAGGAGGTGCTGGGAGCGGGGACAGGGGCAGAAAGAGGCAGGGAAGAGGAGGGGCAGGAGTGGAGCAGGGATGGAGCCTTAGGAGAAGGGGTGGAGTGGGGGACTTGGGGGTCCACAACAAAAAATTTTAAATCAAAATGGAGGTACTTGGGTTACTAAAGTTTGAGAATTGCTGATTTATATAAATTCTCAATCCTCTTAGAAAGCTACATAAACATTAAGGTCCAAGAAATTATTGTTCTTACCTATAAGAAATAATATTTTAATGGAAAGACTATACAAATCTAATTCCTATGAGATACATAACAGTAAAGAAAAATCTCAGAGAACATAAGCGGAAGATTTGAGCACTTAATTGCCATTGTTATGCTATTACAAAGCCAAACTAGACAAAAAAAATCTCAGCAATGCAGTGCTGCTTCATAATTGCACAGCTGAACGGCTGCATGGATGCACAGGCAGAAGAGTCAAAACAGTTTAAATATATTTGACATTGTGAACTGTATTTCAATAAGTACCTGCATGTGAGTTATCATTTAAGTATTATCAATGAGTATATTCCATTTAAACAGATCAACCATGTGGCATTTTCCACGTACTAGCAATATACCATCTAGCATGAAGTTACAGATGGTTGAAATACTATTTTGTAGCAGAAAATACTTTGTTTAATCCATTGCAGTATTTTAGGACCTTGAAAAGTTATTTAAGATTCTTTTTTATAAAGTAAATTAAGACTCAACACTCCCCTTGAAGCTAGAATTATTCCCTTATATATAAGCATACACTGAGGCACAGAAAAGTTAAATGAATTTTACAGACAGCATGTTGTCCTATACAAAATAAAAACAGCATCATGCTGAATTTACAATCTAAAAAACAATTACACAGCTCTGAAGCATCTTATGCCAAACTGTTACTTTCATTAACAAATTCTTGTAATGACTATGTTGGACAGATTTAATGGCAGCATATCAAAAAGTGCACAGAAACGGCCATTGAGCAAAAGGATGGCCTTGTTTCATGTCAATGAAAAGTTGCATAATGAAATAAGATGGGATTTTTCAAATGATTTCATTATTTTTCTAGAGTAAAAGTTAATACAGCATCAAAAATTTAAAAAATTCAGTTGAAAGTTATTGTCACGTAGTTTAAGAGGAAGGATGGAAAGAACTGATCCAAGGTAAGAAGAAAGAAGCAAGTTCTGGTTAATAGAAAGTACAGATTTATATATCTTGAAAACTTAATACTGTACAAGACAATAATGAATAGGATGAAGATTATATGAAGCATAACAACAGGGGGTAGGGTGAGAACACCATGCTGAGCAAGTCTATTTAATGGAAGAGTCAAAGGAAAGAAGACACAAAATAAGGCGTGAGTGACAGTTAGCAAGAATTACATATAAAAGACTTGATCAAACATCCTCCCAAAAGCTGAGGAATCTTATGAGCAGACTGATCAAAAAATGTATAAAGAACAAAAATAAATGGGGTAGAAAGACATCAGACTTAAGAAAAACCGAGCAGACAGAGAAAAACAGGATCCAGAAGAAGGCAGCATCATAGTGGACCACAGAGAAATGGATGCCACTTGACAGCATGCAGAAGACAAAGTATCTCAGAGAGATTTAATACTACTATCATTCTACTAAACAAACAAGGCGATAATGGAGACCTGAGAAAGCACAGTTAACAGACTATTGTCTGTAGCCTACAAAGTTTCCACCAAAAGTAAGGAAGTGTAAAAATTCCTCACTAGCGCAAAAACTTTGTAAAATCAGATTTAATTGAAATACTTACCAATAACCTATTGGTTCCTGGAGGAATAGAGGTAGCAGTGATAAAGAAAGAAGGAAAACCAATCAACAACAAAAAAATAGAATGTAATATTAAGATGTACATCTGGGAGGAAAGACAAAGCAATAGCGAGAGACAGATCAAAAGTTAAATAGTTATGTGGTCTGCTCACCAGACTTTAAATGTTGTATATAAAACTTACCTTAAGTACTGCAACTTTTTACTTTAATGTTTTAAAAGCAATCCTTAATTTATAAATCTCAACAGTAATCTTCATATTTTGGGCCTTCTCTACATTTGTCATTCTATTTAACAGATGAAACTATGCAGTATTTTGCTAATAATTAAAGTGTCACAAAACACTTCAAATATTATTTAAAACATATCTCCATTTAGAAATGGAAAAAGCTGGAAAATGGCTAAAAAATAAAAATTTCCTGAGAGAAAATTATGTGAACTGAGCAAGATAGCAGACTTCTTCTATATTATTACATACTTCAATTTTCCCTCTTCCAGTTTTCCCAATTTAGCTGTTCTTTATACAACATCATCTCCAGAAAATATTAATTTCTTAGATCAGCCAGGACAGGAGATGGGGGGAGGGGATTCAGCCTACAACCTATTTCACTTTAAGGCCAGGTCTACACTAACCCCCTAATTCTAACTAAGGTACGAAACTTCAGCTAAGTGAATAACGTAGCTGAAGTTCGAAGTACCTTAGTTCGAACTTACCTCGGTCCACACGCGGCAGGCAGGCTCCCCCGTCGACTCCGCAGTACTCCTCTCGTCTAGCTGGAGTACCGCAGTCAACGGCGAGCACTTCCGGGTTTGACTTATCTCACCCAGACAAGACGCGATAAGTCGAACCCAGAAGTTCAATCGCTCGCCGCCGAACTACCGGGTAAGTGTAGACCTACCCTAAGTCAGCTCAAGTGGGCCAGAAGAGTTAAGTGTCTCTCTCCTTCAGATAAATGATGGTATGTTGAGGTGAGTAGAAAGGTCTGGGACTGGAGGGTATCTACATCTTCATCACTATCCTGGCCCACAGGAA
The DNA here is from genome assembly GCF_013100865.1 of Trachemys scripta elegans. Classification (NCBI taxonomy): domain Eukaryota; kingdom Metazoa; phylum Chordata; order Testudines; family Emydidae; genus Trachemys; species Trachemys scripta. The sequence continues at coordinate 74,654,510 of NC_048299.1, forward strand.
TCCAGTTGCCCAAGAGATCCTTTTTAAGAAGCATGATCATATTCACTTACAATAAAGCATCTTCCTTTCAACTCATTGGGTGAAACTTTACAGGAAAATTCCAATCTAATAGAAAGACCATGCTGCGTCAGTGAATGCTCCATTATCTTGACTAGGAATATAATTATCCTCATGTATGGATTATTAATTGGAGAAATATTCTTGTATTTTGTACAGTATTGTGCTATATACTTCTTAGAAACCCCCCTCCAATATACAATTTTTTAGGGGGGGGGGGGGGGAGAGAGAGAGAGAGAGAATGAGAATATATGGGAAGACAAAGGGCAACAAGAGGAAGTTTCAGCACACTGTGCATTGATTTAGCCATTTGGCTCTCACGAGTATTTACAGACTTCAAATGAGATTTCAATTCCAGCACAATGTGATGAGAATTATGCCTAATTTGAGACTAATTCTTCAAAGAGAGTCAGGTAATATTTTATTTACAAGTCTCTGTACATGTTATAAGTAATGAAAAACAGTTTGTGGAGGAGGAACTAGCTTTCCAAAAGCTCAACATCCAAAATGAACAGCTACATAGAAAGATCCTTTTTAAGTCACTATTCTAGACAGTTGCCCACATGTAAAAGGAATGCAAGACTTGTCTCCACTTACTGTGGGATGGAGGCGCAGCTATCGATCCACCAGGGGTCAATTTAGTGGGAAGACCTGCTAAATGGACCGCCAATCACTGTCAACTCCTGTACTCCACCAGAATGAGACTCGTAAGGTAAGTCGACAGGAGAGTTTCTCCCGTCGACCCAGCGTGGTGTAGACACTGTAAAAGGTTGACCTAAGCTATGTCGACTCCAGCTATATTATTGATGTAGCTGCAGTTGCTTAACTTAGGTCGACTGATCCCCATAGTACAGACCTGCCCTGAGATGCAATCTGTCACAAGGAAATGTACAAAAGCTGCTGCAATGGATCCAGAATGCTTACATTCTTGAACACTATTGCTTTCATGTTAAAAATAATGCCAAACCGTATTCAAAAGATGTTAAAAAACAAAACTATCTGTATATTTGAAGCTGAATATTTGAAACTTAAAGAGACAGAGATTCACATTCAGAAGAACATAAAAACATATTAAAGTACTTTTCAGTAGGACTGCAGAAATCCTAGGCTATAGCTTGCATTGGGGAATTACTCTTTAACAAGAACCATGATGCAAAAAGCTTTCATAAGAATTCCCTCAAATAGGGGCATCACTGACATTATTAAATAACCTTTAATACAGATTACTATTTTTCTTCCCCAATAATGGCAGTACCTATCACCATTAAACAAACAAAATCTTCAGCTAACTGTGACAATCCAAGTTTTCTTTAATGTTATCAAAGGAAAGGGGGGTTAGACACTTTTTGTAATAGTAGATTGTTCTTAACTTAAAATCAGCGTTTCAAATACAAAAAGATGAATACACAGCGTAATGCATTGGTTACTACTACTTTCACAGCACACTTGTTGTAGGGTGTTTTAGATGCTTTAAGCTCTGCAGGAAACTCCTTTCTAAAACAAACATTACTTTCTGATCAATAAATCCAAATACTACAGCAAGTGACAAGACAGTCAGTATTAAATATATCCCTGAATTTGGCTGCTAGATACAGGTCTACCAGCTAAACTAGATTGCTGAGAAATTTGCTAGAGGTATTATGCAAGTTTCTGTTCTTAGACATTTGAGTATTTTGTGGTTTGAAATGTGATGTTTATTTGCTCATAGTAACTGGATCATGATAATTACACCAATTACACACACACACACACTATTTATACATGATATATACACAGTGTGTGTATATTGTTCAGGTGAACATGAACATATATTTACACTCGTATACACACACACTGACATATATTTTGACATTTCAGCATTTCAAGTAGAGGTGTAATAATAAAAACATTTCAATCTACACAATAATTAAAGCTTTCCTGAAAAGGAATAAAAAGGATGTATTTAATATCTCACCCTTTCATAATATTTCAAGTAATAAATAAAGAGCTTTGTTTAAGAGTTATGTTCACATATCAATAGTGCTGAAACACTGACAGCAAACAAAATTTTGATTTACATAGCTGTAATGTAGTGTATACATTTAAACTCAGGACAATGTCCAGTTTTCAAGCTCACAGATATAATCAATATGAAACTAAAATATGTTAATCACCTCTGTGCCTCCTCCCTTATTAGAATCAAGAAAAGGCCCACTACATTGAATGGAGAAGCGGTATGTGTATAATTACTGTTTGTATTAGAGTAAAGCCGTAACAGGGTCAGCACCCTATTGTGTGAGAAGTTGAACATACATATAGTGAGAGACAGTCCCTTCCCCAAAGACCTTACAATCTAAATAGATAAAGCAAAGGATGGAGAAAAAGGAAGTATTATCCCTATTATACAGATGGAACTGAGGCAAACTTTCAGTTTCACAGAAAATTGAGCAACTCCAAAGTTAAGCAAGAAGTTTGTGGCAGAGCCAGGAACCGAACTCAAATCAGAGTTTTAATCCAGTGCTTCAAATGAAAGTCCATCCCTTCTCTCATAACCCTGCATGACCCTGAACCAAGACCCACAGAAAGATCCAAAAGATGATGTGCAAGTAATGAGAACGTATTCCTTTTTGTTCCTCCTCAGGAACTAAAAGGAAGTCAGGTGGTGAGAAATCAGAATGAGTTTCTTTAATAAAGAGAGGGGTACTCACCCTGTGCAGTAACTGAGGTTCTTCAAGATGTGTGTCACTGTGGGTGCTCCATTTTAGGTGTTTGTGTGCCCCATGCTCGTACTTGGAGACTTTTGATAGCAGTACCTGATTGGGTCGCGCACACGCGGTCCCCGTCTCGTGCAGCTTCTGACAGTTAACTGACGCTGTGCGACCAACCCCCACTCTGTTCCTTCTCTACTGCAGAGGCTGAGTAAGAAACTCCAAAGTAGAGGGGAGGAGGGTGGATAATGGAACACCCATAGGAACACACATCTCGAAGAACCTCAGTTACTGCACAAGGTGAGTAACCTTCTCTTCTTCGAGTGCTGTTCCTGTGGGTGCTCCATTTTAGGTGACTTCAGAGCAGTGCCCTCCAGTGGAAGGAGGGGGCTTCAGAGTTGAACTTGTGACATGACAGTAGAGAGAGTCTGAATGAGGTATCAGATGTTGCCTGTTGCTCTAACGCATAGTGCTATGTAAAGGTGTGGGCTGAGGCCCAGATAGCAGCTCTACAAATGCCTGTGATGGATACATTGTTCAGGAAAGCCATGGAGGCTAATAGGGCTCTGGTGGAATGTGTGCGAACCCCCTTGGGGGTTGGCAGGTGCACTGATGATAGCATAGTTTTTTGCAATCAGAGATCCACTTGGAGAGTCCTTGTTTAGATATGGCACTCCCTTTGGAACATTCGATGATGGATGCGAACAGTCTGTGTGATTTACGAAATGGCCTTGTTCTGTCTATGTAAAAGGCCAATGCCCGCCATATATCCAGAGTATGACGCATGGACTGTGTTCTATCTGTGTGGGGTTTGGGGTAGAATGTCGGTAGGTAAATGGATTGGTTAAGGTGGAACACAGACGACTTTTGGTAAAAACTTGGGGTGCGGTCTCAGGGATACACAGCCTCTTTTAAAGATAAAGTATGGGGGATCTGCCATGAGGGCCCCCAGCTCTCCTACACATCTGGCAGATGTAATTGCCACAAGGAATGCCACTTTCATGGAAAGGTGTAATAGTGAACATGTTACCATGGGTTCAAATGGGGAACGGGTGAGGGCCTGAATGACCAGGGTGAGGCCCATTGTGTAGTTGGCTCACGTAATTCTGGGTAGACGTTGTTGAGTCCTTTGAGGAAACGTTTGGATAGCAGGTGAGCAAAAACAGAATATGGATTCACCTTGGGGTGAAAGGCTGTTATGGCGGACAGGTGGACTTTTACTGAACTCATGGCAAGGTCAGACCTTTTAAGCTCCAACAGGTAATCTAATATTGAGGGTAATGAGCGTAAGATGGGTGCCATCTGTTTTTGACAACAGGATGCTTCAAATCGCCACCACCTGAACATGTACATATGACAGGTAGTTGCTCTACAACTATTTAATAATATGTTTTGTACCTCTTCCGAGGAGGTCATCTCAGATCCTGTGAGCCATGGAGGAGACATGCTCCGAGATGGAGTTTTTGCGGGGCTGGATGCAGGACATGACCTGAGTCCTGGGACAGCAGATGAGGCCAAAGTGGAAGTGTGATTGATGCTATCCTGAGGAGGTAAGGATACCAGGGTTGGCGAGATAATGTGGGGGCTATTAGGATTACTGTGGCCCCATCCTGCCTGATCTTGTGGATCACTTGGATCAGGAGAGGAATGGGAGGGAAGGCATATAGGATGGGAGCGTTCCACTCTAGGAGGAATGCGTCGCCTAAGGACTGTATGCCGAGACCTGTCCTGGAGCAAAACTGAGGGCATTTGGTATTTTATGCGGTTGCAAAAAGATCTATTGTTGGGAACCCCCACTGTTGAAATACGCGTAGAAGTACTCTGTTGTCAAGCTCCCACTCGTGGTTCCGAGAAAAATGCCTGCTTAAGGCATCCGCTGTGGTGTTCTGGCATCCAGACAGGTAAGATGCAGAGATGTGGATATTGTGTCTAATGCACCAATTGCCAGAGTTTTATGGCTTCCACACATAGGGACTGTGATCGTGCTCCCCCTTGTCTGTTTATATAAAACATACAGGCTATGTTGTCTGTAAGGATCTGAATGGCCTTGTCTTTGATGAATGGTCCCAAACTCTTTGAAGACAGATGACACTCTCGACTCGCTCAAGAATTCATGAGCAACACTCTAATACTTGGGAATCTATACACCCAAACCCAAGAAAAAACAGAAATTATGTACCCAACGCTACCACCAGACGAAGTATTCGCAACAGCATTTTGAGTCACAGCCCCCCCCCCCCCGAGAGGACGCCAATCTCCTTTTTCAGTAGCTGCATTCCAACCATCAACCTCCAGACAACAAATTTGAAGCCCTGGTTGAGCGCATGAGAACTCCCAGTCTATCTGTGCTGGTGACCAGTAGGAGAACACTTCAACCTCTCTGGCCACTCAGTAACAGATTTAAAGGTGGCAATTTCGCAACAGAAAAGTTTCAAAAACCAGACTCCAGAGAGAAATGCTGAACTTGAATTAATATGCAACCTAGATACTATTAATTTATTAATTTAGGCTTAAATAGAGACTGGGAATGGCTGAGCCATTACACACATTGAATCTATTTCCCCATGTTAAGTATCCTCACACCTTCTTGTCAAACTGTCTTAAATGGGCTATCTTGATTATCGCTACAAAAGGTTTTTTTTCCTCCTGTTGACAACAGCTCATCTTAATTAATTAACCTCTTAGAGTTGGTAGGGCAACTCCTCCTTTTCATGTTGTGTGTGTGTGTGTGTTATATATATATATATATACACACACACACACACATATATATATACACACACACACACACACACACACACACCTCCTCACTATATGTTCCATTCTATGTATCCGATGAAGTGGGCTGTAGCCCACAAAAGCTTATGCTCAAATAAATTTGTTAGTCTTTAAAGGCAGGTCTTCACTACAGGGTGGGGGTCGATTTAAGATACGCAAATTCAGCTACGTATCGGAGCCGACGTATCGGAGCCGACTTACCCCGCTGTGAGGACGGTGGCAAAAATCGACCTCCACGGCTCCGTCGACAGCGCTTACTACCACCTCCGCTGGTGGAGTAAGACAGTCGATTCGGGGATCGATTGTCGCGTCCCGATGAGACGCGATAATTCGATCCCCGAGAGATCGATTTCTACCCGCCGATTCAGGCGGGTAGTGTAGACCTAGCCAAAGGTGCCATAAATACTCCTGTTCTTTTTGTGGATACAGACTAACACGGCTGCTACTCTGAAACTTATCTGTATACAGTGCATGTTCGAGCAAAGAACCCTTCCCTAAATGCAAATACTTCTGTCCAGTAACCCATTCTTCTTGAAATCTCATGCATGGCTAGAAATTCCTGCATATCTCTGAACATTCAAGGTTGTCATTAACTGAGTCACTAGCAAACAGCTGTAAAAGTTTCCATCCCTCTCAAAGACCTTTCACATCCTGAGGTAAGAATACATCTAATGTTCTAATGAGGAGTCAATAGGGGACCCATTGAATACCAACATTTTCACATTGCAACCTCTTCCCCCTTGGGGCAAGACAAGCAAGAGTTTTACCTAAAACGTTCATGCTTCCCACCAGAGGCGTCAAATCTCTTATGAAAAATACAAGCCAATTCCCCACAGAGGTTTGAGTTAAAAAAAAAAAAAAAAAAAAAAAAAAAAGAAACCCAACCATTCATATTATATAGAAGGCTGCGAGTTTGTCATGGATTCTGTGACTTTCCATGACCTCTGTGACTTCAGCAGCCAGTGCACCTGGTTCAGGGGCAGCTCAGGCAGCCCCTGCACCAGTCGCACCAGCTGCTGCTGGGGCAGTCTCTGGCCACTGCACTGCCCACCACCCCCCAACAGCAGCAGCAGAGTTTGGGTATGGGAGGGCGTAGGGAGTTGGGGCAGGGTGAGGTTGGCTCTGGGCGATGCTTGCCTGGGGGGCTCCCCAGAAGCGGTGCCTTCCCTCTCACTCAGCTTCTAGGCAGAGGCCTGGCCAGGCAGCTCTGTATGCTGCCTCCGCCTACAGCCACCAGCCCCCACAGATCCCATTGACCACAGTTCCTGGCCAATGGGGACTGCGAAGCTTTCATTCTGGGCGGAGGCACCACACAGAGCTGCCTGACCACGCCTCCGCCTAGAAGCTGAGCAAGGGGGAATGTCGCCACTTCCGGAGAGCCCCCCCAGGTAAAGTGCCACTCAGAGCCTGCTTCACCCCATCCCAAGCCCCAACCTCCTGCCTCCTCCCACACCCAAACTCTGCTACAGGGGAGGAGGGGGGCACAGAGCCAGGCAGGGAGCCTGTTGAACCCATCAACACCCCCCCCCCCACCCCTAGCAGGAGTCCTGGGCTACTGCCCCCCTCCCCCCCCCCCCCCCCCCCCCAGCCCCTGGGCTGCCCCCCCTCCCAAAGTTTTAGTCAGGGGTATATAGTAAAAATCATGGACAGGTCACGGGCCGTGAATTTTTGTTTACTGCCCGTGACCTGTCTGTGAGTTACTAAAAATACCCGTGACTAAAAGGTAGCTTTAATTATATATAATCAAATGTTTCAAATATAGTTAAAATTATGTAGGAAATGGTTAACTCATTGAGGAAATTTCTGCACGTACATAATTAAAAATTTAATAAAAAGTAAATAGGAAAAAAAGTACCCACAACCAAATGCATTTCTTACCGCCATGTTTTTACTCCTGCAATATTTTTACAGTATCACCTTTCAAAAGATCAAATATCAAAAAAAGTATATGGAAAAACCTAGTTCACCGCAGGCATTTTCCTGTGTTTTCCAAAGGAATTCCATCTCTTTAGTCTGGGCCATCGTCAGTCCTAAAAGATTTTATTTCTAACATATGGAGGTGGTACTTTCAATGCCTTTGGGGGAAAAGTTACAATACCACTGAGTTCCTTGCTCCCAGCAATCACCTCTCTTGGATGGACACTGTCTCTCTCTCCCTCCTGTTGAGGGGTTTTAAGGTTTCTCAGCTCCCTGTATTATATTGTAATATCCATAACAAGACAGTCTGCCTAAAGGCTAGCATCTGCACTTTGCTTTCTCTCCAAGGACTATGAATAGTGTATTACCAGCAGTTACACATTACCACACAGCTCTTTCTAAGCAAGCAAAACATTTTTAAGGCAAAAACATTAGTTGAAAACATAAAAACAATAAAAGTTCCTACACACATGCTAAAAGCTCAGAGGTCTTATGAGGCTCTGGTAGGTCAAAGTCTTTCCAAACCTTCCAGAAGGTCTGGGGTCCTTGGACAGAAGATCTTGTCTACTTGCTAGATCAGAAAGAAGGCCCTGAGTCAGCTTAACACAGCCCTTTCATGCCCAAAGCCCTTTCTTTGTTTTCCTAATCTCTAGAAACCCAGTTTGAACAACAGTATGTGAACCTGTACTGGGGGTGGTACCTCTCTGGAAGTGTTTACAATATGAGGGATTCATTTTAATCACCCCTCCCCGCCCCCACTGTTTTAGTTCCTAAACTAGCGGTGGTAAACCCTCCACCACGGAGTAGAACACCAGCATACTTTCAACCCCTAGCCCACAGTGGTACAGCTTAATACAATATGTTCCTCCCAAAGATCCTGCATGCAGTTACAATCTGTCACAATAGACCTCAGCCTTAATCCATTCTATGTCATTGAATATGCCTCCAGAACTCCAAGCATCTCACATGAGTACAGCATCAGTGTGGATGCAACAACTTTTATAGTTTTTCAGGTGCTCAGACCTGGTGCTGATCACTCAAGTTAACTCTACATAACCTCAGAGACTCCCTCCAATTTCTCATGGGTAGCTTCTGTTAAGGATTAAGCCACAAATAACTAAAAGGTTCAATCCTCCACCTCTATAATCTTCTGCTTTCGATATTAATAAAATTTTTGGAATTTGTTTTCACCTTTGTAAAACTGCACCCAATATTCTTCACAGTAATATTATGACAATCAATATATTTTATGCAAGGCAGGTCATGTGATATAATTGGAAAGGTTATGATTTACTGAATATGATTATCCTATTTGTATGCACGTATCATTTCTGTATCTGAAGTTAGGAATATTGACTATGTATCTGTACCATGAATGTATTTACGCTTGGGGAACACCCACTTGGCAGAATGCACTCAGTCTATGGATGGCTGGGAAGGGCCCATTCAGGTTGATGAGCCATTAGGAGAAAACAATAGGCCTTAGAAGAAGTTTATATCACACTAAAGATACTGATGACGCTACAAACAGCTTCTGAGCAATGGCTGCTGTGGCACTACAGGAACATGTAACCAGGCCACCTGGTACTGGACTCCATCTTGGAATACCAGTGTTTTCCGACTGACTGGCATGGGAACCAAGCTTCCAGACAAAGGGTTCCCGCCATATGCAAAATCTATTTAAGGCAGGGGAGTGACATTACCGTGATTCTTCACCCAAAGAGACTCTAGAAACAAACAAGAAAAAAAAACGGGGGTGGGGGTGGGAGGGAGGGAAGAGTAGTGCTGGATCCAACTAAAGGGATCTTTAGCCTATGAAACACACACCTGGGGTTTTTAAGCTGTAAGCAAGTGTAGATGGCCCTTAAGAATCTCTGCAGCCTGCTTGAATCATCATTTAGGATGAGAATTTGTTCCTCATATCCAATTTCTTTAGTATATTAAGCTTAGTTTTCAGGTTTTCTTTGTTTGCTAGGTAATCTGCTTTGATCTGTTTGCTATCCCTTATAATCACTTAAAAATCTATCTTTAGTCGTTAATAAACTTATTTTTGCTTTGTCTAAAACCAGTGTGTGGTAATCATAACTTGGGGCAGAAAGCTGTGGCATACCCTTCTCCACATAGAAGGAGGGGGCGAATTTCATGAGCTTACGCTATAGAGATCTCTGTGCAGTGCAAGACAGTATCATTTTGGGTTTACAATGCCAGAGTTGGGTGCCACTTGGGTAGCTGGGCAGTTCCTCAGCTATAGCCTTCCCATGCAGAGCTGATCACAGCTCTGTATGTGCTGCAGCCGGGTGTGTCCCTACCTGTATGTGTGCTGGAGCCTGGGAGAGGGCTTGACAGGCTGGTCACAGCAGTACAGTGTAAAACAGGGGTGGGCAGACTACACCCCAGGGGCCACATCCAGCCCTTCAGACATTTTAATCCAGCTCTCGAGCTCCTGCCGGGTAGCGGGGTCCAGGGCTTGCCCTGCTCCGCATGTGCTGCGGCTCCACATGGCTCCAAGAAGCAGTGGCATGTCCCGACTCCGGCTCCTATGCCTAGGGGCAGCCAGGCGGCTCCGCACGCTGCCCCCGCCCCAAGCGCCGCCCCTGCAGCTCCCATTGGCTGGGAACCACGGCCAATAGGAGCTGCAGGGTCTGCGCCTGCGGATTGGGCAGTACGCAGAGCTGCCTGACCACGCCTCCACATAGGAACTAGAGAGGGGACATGCCGCTGCTTCTGGGAGCTGCTTGAGGTAAGCGCAGCCCAGAGCCTGCACCCTTGACCCCCCCCCCACCCCCCCCCCCCCCCCCCTCCCCCCGGTGCCCCAGTCCAGAGGCCCCTCCCACACCCTGAACTCCTCATTTCTGGCCCCACCCCAGAGCCCTCATCCCCTCCCGCATCCCACCCCCAATTTCGTGAGCATTCATGGCCTGCCATACAATCTCCATATCCAGATGTGGCCCTCAGGCCAAAAAGTTTGCCCACCCCTGGTGTAAAGGAAACCTAGGCTGGTGGGTCGGGGGGGCTCAGTGGTACCCCAGTTCCAGGTGGCACCCCAGGGTGAACCTGTCACAACCATCACTTCACATCTCCAGTTTCTCTTGCACAAAAGCCATGAAGAGAAAAACTGCCAGCAGAACTGTGGCATTCTGAAAGTCTTCACAAAATCTTTAAGCCTCTAGTGGAGGCCCCACCATATTTTTTCTCTTTTATGGCAACTGCATCAGCTAGGAAAGTAAATGAGTTGGGAGCTCTGCCAATTTAAAAAAAATCTTCCTTTATTACTTAAGAGAAAATACGCAGTCCTGGTAGGGTGACCAGACGTCCCGATTTTATCAGGACTGTCCCAATATTTGTTTGTTTGTCCCGCGTCCCGACTGATGTGCGGTCGGGACACTGTACAAACAAGCAATTTTGCCCTCCCTGGAGGGCTCTCGCCCCCCCACCCCCGACTCCACCTCCTCCTTCCCCCATTGACTCCCTCCCCAAATCCCCACCCTGGCCCCGCCTCTTACCCAAGCACGTGGCATTCCTCCTCCCTCCCCGGCTTGTTGCTGTACTGGCAGCAAGCCGGGGGGGGAGGGGGGGAGTGGCCAGCTTCCAGTTCCTGGAGCTGGTGAGTAAGGGCACCGGGCGGGCAGGGGGGCTGGCAAGGAGGCTGCTCCCCCAGGAGGGCGATGGGGGGGGGGGCTCCGGACCCCAGCAGGGGAGAGCGGCTTGGGGCCACACGAGTGGCCATGTAAAGTTTATCGACTCGTGGTGGACCCCGGCCGGCTCCTCGCCCCTGTAGGGGGGTAGGGTCCACCCCTCCCCCCTCGTCCTGGCTCCTCAGCTGAGCCCTCCATCGCCCTCCTGGGGGAGCAACCCCCTTGCCAGCCCCCCTTGCCTGCCCGGTGCCCCTACTCACCAGCTCCAGGCCACCACCCCCTCCCTCCAGGCTTGTGCCAGCATTCCAGCTGCAAGCCTGGGAGGGAGGAGGAATGCCGCTCAGCTGAGGAGCCAGGACGAGGGGGGTGCTCCCCCCCCCCGCATGCTGATATTTCCTGTCAGTGATCTGGTCACCCTAAGTCCAGGTCTTGAGTTTGTACAGTTAAAAAAAAAATGCCAATTAAACCAATCTATTTCTCTGCCTGAAGTGTTTGGCTATTATACCTTTCATTCTAATAATCTTATACTCTACAGTGATTTTATTAATGTTTTCTACTATACATCGTTTCAGTTCTCCTTAGGGGTAGCATGCAGTGCTACAGCAGACCAGGAGAGGGAATCTGAACTCACTGGAGGAAGGATGGATGCAGGGCATCAGCCTAAATTGCCTCCACTCTAGGGAAATGAGCAAGTCTAACTCCGAAGTAGACTCCAGACCATGGGATGCCCTCTATTATGAATAAATGTTACAGGTAAGGAAACTAAACTTCGCTTTCATCTTCCGGGTGGATCCGCATTCAGTACTGAAGAACATCAACTAAATGCTGAACTTATTCTGTGAATAAGTGACTTCTATAGTGCTGTCAATCTGATACTTTACACAAGCACAAGACCAGGGGTCGGCAGCCTTTCAGATGTGCTGTGCCGAGACTTCATTTATTCACTCTGATTTAAGGTTTCACATGCCAGTCATACATTTTAACGTTTTTAGAAGGTCTCTTTCTAGAAGTCTATAATATAGAACTAAACTGTTGTTGTATGTAAAGTAAATAAAGTTTTTAAAATGTTTAAGAAGCTTCATTTAAAATTAAATTAAAATGCAGAGCCCCCCCAGACCAGTGGCCAGGACCCGGGCAGTGTGAGTGCCACTGAAAATCAGCTCGCGTGCCACCTTTGGCACCCGTGCCATAGGTTGCCTACCCCTGCACAAGACTGATTTTAAACCATAAGAATAATCTATCCTACTGAGCTGAAATGCATAAAAACCACCACGAAAGCAGCAAGAATACAAATAAAAATAAAACAGAAGCCATTTGAGGGCTTACGTCACATCCCTATAAGAACTTCTAGAAAGATTAGTTACAGTAAAAATCAAATCAACATGCAGATTTTCCTTTCACTAATGTATGCACAGTACAATAGTGTGTCTTGGTTTCAGAGACATTCAGAACTACAATTAAGTTTGGTTTAACAGAAAAAGTTGTCCGCTTCTACATTTGAAGAACTATGCACATATAATAATCTTTAAGAAGGGAAAGAAACTAATCAATGCTTCAACTCACTGGTTTACTAAATTTACCAAGATTTGTTAAAGGCAGACTAAATATGTAGACAGGGCAATCTTGTTTTCACAATGTAGGCAATAAGCTAGTTACTCCAGGAAGACAAGCACAGAAGGCTTTTTTTTTTTTTAAATAAAAAAAATGAAATCACCTGAGGTCTTCGAATCAAAGGTTTCAGACTGGCCTATGTACTCTCAGACTTGCTAGACTGCAATCTCTACACACCAATTTACCTCCAGTACCCAAGACACAGAGGATTAAAATGCCAATGCTTATAGCTTGCTCTATTTCTAGACTAGCTGGACATCTGACAAGCCTGATAATGGTACTATTCAGCATTCAAATGCCTAAAAAATGCCAGAGAAATTGTTTGGAATTACTGGGAAAAGTTCAGTGGTTAAAAAAGAAAAAATCCCCAAGTCATTTTGAAGCAGCTGAAAAGGGCAATACAACTTTCTATTCTATTGTTGTTCAGAAAAAAAATAGTACATATGACAAGTTTGAATATACAGGAAGTGCCAGAACTAGTGCAGGCTAAAATTCAGCCTTCAGCTACAAAAACTGCTATATAGTTTTATAATCAACTAAGTTCTTGTCCTCTAGCATTTTAGCCAATTTTACAAAACATGCAGTGCCCTGGTATAGAAATGGTTATGTCAGCATTTCTATTATTCACCCCTATTTTCAGAGGTGCCCTTCCATCAATAATTTTAGGGAGGAAATTTGCTATTCATGATCACCATTTCACCATCTCAGCAATGGCTCACCACCTTAAACACTCCCTTTCTTGCTTTGTGTAGGCTGCAAACAACAGGTTTTAAATGTAAAGGTGTTCCCCTAACCCACCCACCCCAAGCGATTATAAATGCCTCCTCCAAGTTACAGGCTCAGTACATTTTGTGAAGATATAAAAAATAATGAAACTGTTTGTATTCCGATTCACCACTTAATAGAGCTGAACAAAAATACTAGTAACATAATTCTACCTACAAACTGTAAGGCTTTTATCAATGTATTACTTTACAAATATACAGTAATACTGAACTGTATTTCAGGGTTTCAAAAATTATGTGCAATAAAGAGAAGTTTACAGTAACAGCAGTATTTAAAAAAGAAAAAAAAATGTAAATGCTTCTCCAGCAAATACCAAATAGTTTTGCCACAGTTCCCAAGGTTATCTGGCAGACATCCAACCTAAACAAAGCACAGTTGGGGAGCCTTAGTTACAGTTCACTTAGGTAGGACACTTAATTGGAAGTGCAGCTTTTACAATGCAATGAAAAACTTTAAAACTCATTTTGTTTACTACTGATCTTTCCATTGTTGTTAGAAATAGAAATATCTATATTCCAATTTAGTAGATTTTCCTGAGATGCAGGCGATGTCTTCCAGTAAGGAAAAAAGCTTTTAAAAAAAAAAAAAAAGATTTTGTAAACTGACTGTAAACAGCATAAAGCTAAATGTTCTGTCAGAAGCAACAGCCTAACACAAGTGATGCACAAACACAGAGGATACTTTAATGTAGAAAGAGATAATATTTACTATAGGATTCAGCTACTCAAAGGGAAACACAAAATATTTGTAAAAAGATAACATTAAGTAGAAAAAGGTCTACTCCATTATCTTAAATGGACTTCATTTAACAATGGAAAATATTCAGGCCTCTTAGTTTTCTCAAGGCAGGGTCATAAAGAGAAAGGGAAAAATGTCATTGGAATGTTTACAAGTCTTGTGTTCAAAGACCTGAGTCAAAGTCTTACCACGTTTTCCATTTCTGCTTCAAAAGCTATTAAATGAATTAAATATTTAGTTCTGTGTTCTCTCTCCTTCCTCTATCTTTGTATGTTACTTTCAGCTTCACTAGATGCAAAATTGCCTTTACCTTAAGCAGGAGCGCCGCCAGCTTTTCTGCCGCCCAAGGCAGTGGAAGGTCCCGCCCCGAAATGCCGCCCCCCACAGAGACGGCGGAAGGTCCCGCCACTGAAATACTGCCGCAGTCGCTGCCCCCCAAATTGTAGCGCCCTAGGCGACTGCCTAGGTCGTCTAATAGGTTGCGCCAATCCTGACCTTAAGTGACTATTTTAGAGTAGATGTTTCTAGCTTCTTATCTGGTAAAAACAAATCTTTGTTACTTAAAGGTTAATCTCACTTTCAGAGAACTTCCTCATTGCTTAAGACTTCTCCCCCACATTAATTCAAACAGTATATCAGAATAATGTGCTCTGAAGTTCCTCCAGATTTATTTCTCTCAGGTCAAATAGTTACCGTGTTTTCATTTGAAAAGTGTGTGAAACAGACTGTACAAAGAGAGTTGAGCAAGTTGTGTGAAGAGAAAGGGCCAAGGAGGGTAGCCAAAAGATGAGAGCCAAGGGAAATGAGTTGCATAGGTCCTTCCTCTTCCTCCATCAGTTGGAAGGCAGAAACTAGCAAAAGAAATCCAGATTAAAAGGCAAGCCGGACAATACCTTGGTCAGAAAATTAGGAGCACTTTATCCAGGTGGAAAACTAAAACAGAAAAGAAACATAGGACAGGGTGGCAACAATGCCAACAAGGAAATCTACTTTCCAGAACCAAAACTGAAGAGATACTGTGGTACTGGTAGCAGGTTCAAAAGAAGGCAAACCTCAACAAGCATTTAAAGATACAAGAGGAAACTAGAGCCATAAGGTATTCAAGATGGACAGCTACTCTAAGGAAGATTGCAAGGTGGCCTTCCAGAGAAAGGCCATCTTTGATACCCTTCAGCACTGCTAAAGCTACTTCCTACATCTAAAGAGAAGTAGAGAATAACTTTGTCCAAGCCAACTAAAGCAACTCCAGTCTCTGAAACACAGGATTCCCTAGCCCTACCCTAAGACAAAAACACACACACAACCACTTACAGCACATGATTCTTGGAGGTACCTTGCCTTCTGGAGGTTAGCAAGGAGAATCCCGTCTGATAAAGCCTATGCCTTGGAGCAGATGCTCATGAACCAATCTTATAGTTTGAGCTGTCCAGGGTCTAGGTGCTGAATAGATCTTTGGACTAGGATGTTCAAACTTTTTTCTTGTTGTTTTTATAAAGGAGACTGTTTGTGAGTGAGTGAGAAAGAAAGAGAGAGAACCTGACACTATTTCTCCTATAGAAAGTAAAGGAAGATAAAGTGATTGTTATTTCTATTTTTAAATGCTTGCAGTTACTCAGATTCTACAGTGAGGCTATAAGTAGACAGGTTAAATACATAAATTAGATCTTGTGCAGCCAGACCATGATCAGGCATCTTTGGTTTTTATATTTACCCTCTGGGGAAGTAGTCAGCATATATAGCCATGAAGAATGTGGAAGCCCTCTGTTAGGAGGGAGCTCTTATCTAAAGTAGTCAGATTGCGGCAATTCCTGGGAGTTTCAGAATTTCTGGCATAAAATGAACCTTTGCAAGAGAAGAAGCCTGAAACTTTCACACTTAAATATGCAAAAATACCTCCCCCTTCCTCCTTCAAGTGAATTTAAAAAGGGGAGAAAAAAATCACCAAGAACATCTCCTACTAGGTCTGAGTTTGGCCAGACCACCTTAATTATAATTTGTCTGAGCTTTGAAAAGAAATGTGTTCCAAATAGTCATGTCATGCATTTCAAGTTTTAAAAAGAAGCTGCATCTGGTTTTATTATGGATACTGGAAAAAGCAGCTTCAAGTTTACCAACTAACAAAAAGAGTTGCCTGCATCTACTATATATAGGATGGTATATTTTTTAAAAAACTGCCTTATTGATCCACACTGTTTTGAATGTAGCATGGAAGACAGCACTGCTGGAACATGCAACAGCAACTGAAGCAAATCAGGTATTGAGAGACACGAACTGCCTTAAAACAATGCAGCCTGCTTCATTCCCACCAGAGCCATTCCTCAGTAGAAACAGACATCAAACTGGGCTTACAGAGATCCAGAAAGCTTTCTGTGGTATACAAATGCTCTAAAAACTGAGATAAGCATACATCCCAAAAGGCACAGCTTCTCCTTTAAAACAGATCACAATGTTATATTACAATTAAATTGCTAAAAGCAGCAAAGAGTCCTGTGGCACCTTATAGACTAACAGATGTATTGGAGCATGAGCTTTCGTGGGTGAATGCCCACTTTGTCGGATGCAACTAAATAGCAATTAAATTGCTATTAGCTTATTTAGGCCCTGTCTACACTGGCAAGTTTCTGCACAGTAAAGCAGCTTTCTGCGTTGTAACTCCTGAGATGTACACACTGCCAAGCCACTTGGTGCACAGAAACTGCGCAGTTGCAGCACTTTATAAAAAAAAAAAAAAAAAAAAAAAAAAAAAAAAACTACCACACACACCCCCAATGAGAGGCATAGAGCTTCCTGCGCCGGGGTACAGTGCTGCAGTGCCAGTGTAGACACTCTGGTCAATTACAGCGCTGCGATTGGCCGCCGGTAAGTGTCCCACGTGCCTGTTCTTGCCTCTCTGGTCATCTGTTTGACCTCTACTGTCCTGCCCTCCAGCAGGGTGGATAAAAATCAATGATTTTTTTTATTAATTATTATTTTATAAAATGCTTTTTGAGGGGAAAAACCTATCTAAAGGTAGTTTTAATGAAAATACATTATAGCTCAAAGATATCTCATCAGGGAATAGGGATTATAAATTCTAATTCTATAGTATGAGACAATATATTTATGTAAGGTTTAAGAAAAATTTTGTAAATAAATTCCAATAATTCACGGATGAGGAACCCAATCTTATGGGGTTCCAGGGGCTTCTGTACAGATTAATTTAAGTTAATCTTTCTATCTACTCAATGGGACTTGGTATCTTCTAGACTATCAGAGATGCTTAGTTTTGCAGTTCTCAAACTGCGGATTTGTCTCTGAAGAGATAACAGCAAAAATGTTTTTAAATAAATAAAATTTAGAGGTGAGAAATAACAGACCTCAACCCTACTGTCCCTCTGCAAATTTGTGTACCCAGAGTCAATCCCTTACCTCTCTCTAAAAGTGCAAAGTTTCTAAAAGTTCAATGAATAGACTGTTGCGGGTGGAATAGATCTGGACAAGGAGAAGAAGTCTGGAGATAAAATGTCAGAAGGGAGGGACAGACAGTAGAAACAAAAGTGAAACTGTTTGAGGAGCATATTCCAGAAGTCTTGAGGTCTTTCTGAGTGTAGCCTTCATTGATTGGTATGGTAGATCTCCATTCTCTCACTAGAAGGGAAAACCTATAATGGCAGCAGGCCATAAAAGAGACCCAGTTTGGGAATATTTTAATGAATTTCCTCTACCTGTGGGTAAGACAGGCATGCGTGCAAAATGCAAACAGTCAACAAAGAAATGCAAGGCCTGGTTGCCTGAATGAAACATCATGAGAAGTGTTCCTTCTCAGGAGGAAGCTGCGTTGAAGATGGAAGGAACATGTCTGAACATGCAGGATCTTCAGGTTGGTAAACTTTTTTATTTCATACTTAGACTGCCTGTCTTCCTTCTGGACTATTCTTGAATTCTCATGTTTGAGCAAAAAAATATAGGTGTTACTTTATGGTACTATCATTTTAGATGCAATTGTGATAAAAAAATAAATAGCTGAAATAGGCAGATCTTCCTTCTACAATTTCACTTTTAAAGCAGTCCTGAGTGTCAGTGAATGCAATCAGTAATACTAAATGAGCAGTATGTTAATAATAATTAAAAATAACTGCATTGACTTATTTTGTTTAAGAGAATCCATTCTCAACATACAGGATTCTGAAGACTATCCACCTTCAAGATCACCATAGTTTTCAATAGTTTCAGAGTTATCTGCCAATTATTGTGTTTCAGTCACACCACGTATGTCACCTGTAGCAAAAAAAAAAAAAAAATCTCCATCATCCAAAAACCACCATAGATAAGTTTGTGATCACAACCAGTAGATTACAAAAAGTAGTAACTGATGAAAAAATTGCCTGGTTTGTTTATGCAACACACTCTCCTTTCCATATGATTGATAACCCACACTTCATTAACATGGTTCAGTCATTAAAACCAGGATACAGTCCACCCAACAGAGCAGATGTCGCAGGCAAATTGCTGAATAAAAGAAATTGTATGAAAGAGAAATTGAGCAGTGTGCAAAAGGTAGAGAGGGTGAAATTGTTAACCTGAGTCTTGATGGGTGGAGCAATGTCCACAATGATCCTGTTGTATGTGCTTGTGTGACAACAGCAGAAGGGAATGTCTTCCTTACAGAAACCATTGATACATCAGGAAATGCACACACAGCAGAATACTTACAAGTAGCAGCAAAAAAGCTATAACAAACTGTGTGTGGTGGGTGGGGGTGGGATTCAAATGTCTAGTATTAAGCTTGGTCACAGACAATACTGCAAATGTATCCAAGATGAGAAGAAATTATTTAGAAGAGAGTCCCAAGCTCATGACATATGGTTGCAGTGCTCATTTGATGCACCTCCTAGCCAAAGACTTCAGTGTTTCAGAAATAAAAGCTAATGTTGTTGAAATTGCAAAATACTTCCCTAACAACCACTTTGCAGCAGCTGCTCTGAAAAATGTGGGAGGAACCAAGCTAACTCTCCCACAAGATGTGCGATGGAACTCAGTAGTGGACTGTTTTGAGCACTATATTAAGAACTGGCCTAATCTGATGACCGTTTGTGAACAAAACCATGAAAAAAAAAATAGATGGCACTGTCACAGCCAAAGTTCTCAACATTGGGCTTAAGAGAAATGTTGAACACATGCTGGTTATCCTGAAGCCTATTTCTGTAGCCTTGAACAAAATACAGGGAAATAGCTGTTTTATTGTTGAAATTTGGAAGGAACTGAGTGAGATCTTAAAAAGAGAAATATGCAGTGACAGAGTTAAATTACAAGCATTAAAAATCGAATGGGACAAGCACCATCTCCACCTCATTTTCTTGCAAATATTCTCAATACTCGGTACCAGGGTCAAACCTTAACTGCTGAAAAAGAGGAGTTGGCTATAACATGGACATCCAGCAATCATCCCTCCATAATGCCAACTATAATAAACTTCAGAGCGAAGGGTGAACCTTCAAGAAATATATGTTTGCAGATGATGTTTTAAAGAAAGTTAGTCACTTAAGCACTTGGATTCAGAGACTGTTGAAGTGATACTTTTAACAACAGTGGCTTTTTCTGGCCGTGTAGAAAGAATATTTTCTTCCTTTGCACTAATTCATTCCAAATTGAGAAATCGTTTGGTACCTGAAAAAGCAGGAAAGCTTGTTTTTCTTTTCCAGATTATGAACAAACAAGAAAATGAAGGTGAAGATGACTGAGTTAGCTGCAGAAGCCAATATTTTAAGTTTCTCATGTTGACCTGGCTAACAGTCGATGTAATTTTAGTTTTTTAAATATTTCATTTAATACAATTAACAAAAACAAACCTGATTTTAAAAAACTTGAATGTTTAAATTCAAAAATTCATATGCTTGTTTTGTTATAATACTTTGTTTGCTGTTGAAGAAAAAAATCCAGAATACATAACGTTGTTTTAGTAAAATAAAACAATTTAAATGTCTGTCTGGTGATGCTCTCCTAATAGATCATGGCAAGAAAATCCTCCAAATATTAACCTGTTGAATTGAAGATATTTATGAAGTTACTGGAAGCTGAACTATCTGCTTCAATTACCTTTGGTAAGTGAAATAACCAATCATTCATTTTCTAATATAGCTGTAAAACTAATCTGAAAAATTTTCAAAATAAATCACTTTAAAAACGTATAGTGTGTACCTTCTAAAAATGAAACCTACATCCACCTCTGAGTTGTGAAGAATATGTATTAAGGGTATAACAACCAAAAAGAATGCACTTTTATGCAGAAGCCCATGATTAAATCAAGCCTTCCTGACTAGTGATTTAAATCAAATCCACCTGTCCTCAGGTAACCAACCTTCATGCCCACCCTGTAAATTCCTTTGGAATTTTGAAAGTCCCCTTTCTGTTTGCTCGGTGATGCATGCAGTGTCTCAGTGCATCTTTCCAGGTGGTCATGCCTGTTCCACGCACCAGGTGATCCCCTGCTTGGAGCAAGGCCGAGCTGCTGGACCTGTGTGCTCTTGTTGCCAAGAAGGCTAACGGCATTTTGGGCTGTATAAGTAGGGGCATTGCCAGCAGATCGAGGAACGTGATCGTTCCCCTTTATTCGACATTGGTGAGGCCTCATCTGGAATACTGTGTCCAGTTTTGGGCCCCACACTACAAGAAGGATGTGGAAAAATTGGAAAGAGTCCAGCGGAGGGCAACAAAAATGATTAGGGGTCTGGAGCACATGACTTATGAGGAGAGGCTGAGGGAACTGGGATTGTTTAGTCTGCAGAAGAGAAGAATGAGGGGGGATTTGATAGCAGCCTTCAACTACCTGATGGGGGGTTCCAAAGAGGATGGAGCTCGGCTGTTCTCAGTGGTGGTAGATGACAGAACAAGGAGCAATGGTCTCAAATTGCAGTGGGGGAGGTCCAGGTTGGATATCAGGAAAAACTATTTCACTAGGAGGGTGGTGAAACACTGGAATGCGTTACCTAGGGAAGTGGTGGAGTCTCCTTCCTTGGAGGTTTTTAAGGCCCGGCTTGACAAAGCCCTGGCTGGGATGATTTAGCTGGGAATTGGTCCTGCTTTGAGCAGGGGGTTGGACTAGATGATCTCGAGGTCCCTTCCAACCCTGATATTCTATGATTCTATGACCTCATCAACATTTGGGGAGAGGCGGCTGTCCAGTCCCAGCTGTGCTCCAGCCGTAGGAATTATACCACCTATGGACAGATTTCACGATGCATGACAGAAAGGGGCCATGACCAGGACACACTCCAGTGCAAGGTCAAAGTGAAGGAGCTGCGGAACACCTACCACAAGGTGCGGGAGGCAAACCGCCGCTCCGGTGCTGTGCCCACAAGCTGCCAATTCTACAAAGAGCTGGACACAATATTTGGTGGCAACCCCATCTCCACTGTGAGGGCCACTGTGGATACTTTGGTGGCTCGCGTGCCAGTTGAGAGTGGACCAAGCCAGGAGGAGGAAATCTTGGATGAGGATGTGGAGGGGGATCCAGGGGCAGAGGACGACTCAGAGGTCACAGATGCATGCAGCCAGGAGCTCTTTTCTACCCAGGAGGAAGCTAGCCAGTCACAGCTGTCGGATCTTGGCGAAACGCAAACAGCAGACGAGACCCCTGGTAAGTGGATTTGATTTTGGGAATCGCTGAAGCGAGTTTTGAGGGCAGGAGGGTTTTAGAAAGCAGGCTTATATCTGTATGATGCACATACACCACACTCCTAGTCTGAGCAGCGGAACAGGCTGTTGATTGACTCCCTCACTTCACGGGAATCTGCCTCAGATCTCCAGGAAACCCTCATGGAGATACTGGGCAATCCGCTGCCACAGGGTTCTTTGGCAGAGTTGCTTTGTTTCTTGCCCCATTAACGGTAACTTTCCCTCATCACTCTGCCGTCACAGGGGATTCATTGCCTTTGTGCAGCAAGCTGCATAAGGGACAGGGTGGAAGCCGCAGTCTTGGAGAAGACCCTCCCTTGATTCCCTGCTCACCGTCAGCAGCAAGATAACCTTCCATAATGAACACAGCCTGGGAAAACATGGGGAAAGGAATGATCATCAGGCCACCCACCCCCACACACAGTGCTGGTTCTCCCCAAGAGTCACGTGGCCAGTATACAGTAGGGTCCAGGAACACTGATTTACCCTGCCCCTGCAGCTGCTCACCATTTTGGGGGTCTTATGGCTCTTGTGTGCTTGCCTGGGGTAAGCCAGTTAGTGACAGGTATGTGAATACCGGCTGCGTTTTAAATCACTGAATCAGCGTTCTGTGTGTTGCAAATAATACTGCTTCTGTAAAATGTTGCGTTTTGGCTTCACAGAGATTACCTTGGGAGCCCAGCCTCCCTCTTTGTTATCGCCAGCTGAATGGCTGCACAGAATTAGAAAGCGGACACAAAGAACTAAGGAGGACTTTCTGCATGAAATTATACTGCACTCCCGAGCATAGCAACAAATATTAGTGGCTTTTAACTTCAAATTGCTGCCTCAAGGCATCCCTGATCCTCATGGCCCTGCACTGTGCCCCTCTAATAGCCCTGGTCTCTGGCTATTCAAATTCAGCCTCCAGGAGCTGAGCCTCAGTGGTCCAGCCCTGAGTGAAGCTTTCACCCTTCCCTTCACAAATATTATGGAGCGTACAGCACACAGCTATAAGCATAGGAATATTGTCATTGGCCAGGTCCAGCATCCCATATAGGCAGAGCCAGCAGGCCTTTAAACAGCCAAAAGCAAACTCAGTCATTCTGCACTTGCTCAGCCTGTTAAACCACTCCTTGCTGCTGTCAAGGTACCCGTGTATGGCTTCATAAACCACTGCATTAAGGGGTAAGCGGGGTCTCCCCGGATCACAATAGGCAGTTTGACTTTTGCTACCGTCATCTTCTGGTCCAGGAGGAAAGTCCCTACTTGCAGCTTCTTGAACAGGCCAGTGTTCCGAAAGATGCATGCATCATGCACCTTTCCAGTCCAGCCTGCTTTAATGTCTGTGAAATGCTCACGGTGATCCACAAGCGCCTGGAGAACCATTGAGAAATATCCCTTGCGATTAATGTACTCAGTTGCTAGGTGATCTGGTGCCAGAACTGAAATATGCATGCCAGCCATCTATCGCCCCTCTGCAGTTAGGGAAGCCCATTTGTACAAAGCCATCCACAATCTCACGCAGGTTGCCCAGAGTCACAGTCTTTCGAAGCAGGATGCAATTAATGGCCCTGCACACTTCCGGCAACACGAGTCAAACAGTCGACTTTCCAACTCCAAACTGGTTAGCGACTGATCGATAGTCTGGAGTAGCCAGATTCCACAGTGCAATTGCTACATGCTTCTCCAATGGCAGGGCAGCTCTCATTCTCGTATCCTTGCGCCGCAGGGCTGGGGCGAGCTCACCACACAGTCCCATGAATGTGGCCTTCCTCATGCGAAAGTTTTGCAGCCGCTGCTTGTCATCCCAAAGTGCATCACAATGTGATCCCACCACTCAGTGCTCATTTCCCAAGCCCAAACATGGCATTCGACTGTGGTCAGCACCTCCGTGAATGTCACAAGCAATCTCATGTCATAGCTACTACACGTGGTGAGATCCATGTCGCACTCCTCTTGCCTTTGTAGTTTAAGGAGTAACTCCACTGCCACTCATAACATGTTGGTCAGGGTGAGCAGCATTCTGGTCAACAGCTCAGGATCCATTCCTGCAGCTAGTACACAAACTGTTGAAAAATGGCGCCAAATGTGGCCAGAAGCACAGGGATTACTGGGATGCGAAGCAATGAATCATGGGGCATTATGACAGGACCCAGGATGCCCTGCGACCCCTTCTGCCTTCCCACAAGTCTTAACAGCAAAAAAGAAAGAGGTGCTCTGTGGGATAGCTGCCCAGAGTGCACTGCTCCGAATAGCACCGTAAATGCTGCAAGTGTGAACACGCTATTGCACAGGCAGCTGTCAGTGTGAACACACAGCAGTGGTTTTCCTTCAGTGCTCTCTGAGCGGTGTTGTTAATACTGGCGCTGTAACTTTGCCAGTGTAGACATGCCCTTAGCTACACTAATACACTTTTGAGGTTTCTCCTTTTCAATTTGCTAACTCAGCCCTTTGGTTCAGTTTAGGGGATGAGAGTTAACTAGAAAGCTAGCTTATGAGAATACCACTCATCCGTCTTGACTGGTGAAAAATGTGATTGGGCCGACAGTGATCAGGACAGCCCCAAGTGAATGGGGGAGGAGAACATACGCTGGGGAGATGGTAAGGATGCCTCCTCCCCCTCCAGAGTCTCTAGGCACTCACTGGCCAGCTGGGGGAGGAAAGAAGCTGATAGGTCCCTCACCCTGCCCTTTCATTAACTTAAACCTTAGCCTGAGCCATGTGGAGCCTCTTTTCGTTCCATTTCAGCAGCTTTATTTTGGGGACACTGCAGGTCTGACCGACTGCCTGTTTTGGGGGTCAGGAAGGAATGTGTTCACAAATGACAGTCATCACACAACTTCTGCTATACTAATACAATGTAGAAACTAAGGTCCCACTTTGACACACTTTAACAAACACTCTTGATTGAAAGCCACTCTGAACAAATGCAATGCTCTCCCAAGATGGCTCAAGACAAAATTTTTCATTATCACCTCATCCTTTTCTTTTGGCAAGCTGGTTTTCCTGAGTTTTAATAGGACTTAAACAAGTCTGTTTGCTCTGTGTACCAGTAGCCTCAATAACGAAGTATGTAACTATCCCAAACAAATTTAAACTTGAACACCAGATTTACAAGGTGCCATAGAATCTTTCACGACAACAATAAAAACACCATTTCAGCAACAGTGTCCATTAATACCACATGCTTAGGCATTGTTTCAGTACTGACAAAAAGAAGAGTACTGTACTACTTTACTGAAATCAAAACTTCTGCCTGGAGCACCTATATGTTCAACTGGCATGAAAGCATATGACCTTCTCTCGCTTATAAAATGTGATGAAATCACAATACAAAGTAATTGCTGCAGGTAATAATTTCAGTCAGAGTGGCTAGCAAGGATGTGTGAACAGCATTATTTTTAAAACATTTACAAATAAAGGCTGCTGCCATGTGAATCCTTTATGTAAACTCCCTTTTCATATATTAGGGAGAATAATTCACAAAAGCTCATCTTTTTGTTATTTTTGGTATATTTGTCAATTAGAAGAAATGCATGTTCACGCACCATACAAACTTCAAATTTATGGTACATTTAAGTCAGTCAACACAATAGCAGAATTTCCTAAAAATCTCCACCCTCATATGCAGCACACCCACTCATCTGGGACTGGTCAAGGCTTATCTGGGAGTTCTCGCCTTTTTAAGACAACTGCCAACAGAGAAGGGAAAGGTGACAAAGCCAAATCTAAAGCAACACTTGTGTTTTGTTGTGAGTTGGAATCAGCCATCTCAACCCCCTAGGGGAAACCCTGAAAGTTTCCTGATCTTTTCAGAGCAATATTAATTCTCTGCATATGCATAGGGAACAGGGACACATGCACTGGTAATGAGTTGCATGTCCATTTCAGGTTGGAAAGAAGTCTCATGGATTATTTTGGTTTGTGTTCCTACTTTTGTGAAACCTGTCAGGTAGCCAATGGGAGGTGCTAGATACTCAGCACTTTTGAAAGTCAGGATATGGCCTTTGAAGCCTAACTTTTAATGCCTGTTTTTGAAAATTTGAGCTCAACACATTCACAATTGGGGTAGTTAAGCAAAAATCATTGCTCATACACCGGATCATGAATATTTTAAACTTCAGGAATTGTGTGTTTCAGAAGATTTTTTTCCCCTTGATCCAGAAGAAACAGACACTCAAGATGCTCAAAAATAAGGTCTCAGAGTGCAGAAACCAAAGGCTTTCCACTCCGTCTGTTCACAGAATAACATCCCTGTGAACAAGAGCAATCTGCTCCATCACCATTGTAAGTGAACACAGCCTGTGGAAATTAATGAAGGTGATTACAGCAAGTAATTTAACCATTAACAAGATGCAGGAGCATTGAAGAAAACTCTAAACAAAGCATTATTTGGCTCATGCAGCTGCAGTTACAGGAAAACTTGAGTAGAAAAAAAATCTCATCTCCGTACAGAATTATTCAGAGGTTAAAGGCTTCAAATGTGGCTGTATAAAAGACAGTGAATCAAGAATATCGATGTGGTACGGTTCCCTAAAAAAAGACTGGCAAGGGCTAGGGAGAACTTACCAAAATAGTTTAAAACCTTTGGTGCTCAGCCTGCTCTAGAATTATTTAAAGTGTATTCAGATTCCTACCAGTAATAAAAAAAAGTC
Source organism: Trachemys scripta elegans (assembly GCF_013100865.1). Lineage (NCBI taxonomy): Eukaryota > Metazoa > Chordata > Testudines > Emydidae > Trachemys > Trachemys scripta. The sequence goes on from NC_048299.1 coordinate 74,681,009, forward strand.
TCCTTTACAAGATGTTTAGAAAAAAGAAATACCACTTGGAAGGCTGCTAGAAACTAGTGTGCGATTGTGTGCAAGGGAACACATGGGGAGATATTCTGTCAGGATTCAAGCAATTATTCCCAAATTAGGGAACATCCTAGAAGAGCAGGGCTTTTCATTTCTATTATACCAAGGAAACAGGAAGAATGTACATGTGTGCGCATACACCCACACAAATTATGCAGGAGTTTTTGTTTGAACTGACAACCCAAAGGCTCAGACATTACGGTTATGTTGGTATCAGAAAAAAACATTTACACACCCTAGTAAAATTAAGCAGTTTGCTTCTCTCCCCAAGACCAAAATCTTTGTATTTGAGTTTCTCCCCAACCCTAGTTACAGTACTGCCCATTCTATTAATTGGTTCCTCTACTTACTTTTGGGAGAGGAAGGAAAAGGGGGGCCTTTCAATCATCATCTAATTCCCACTCCCCCTTTCCAATCACTTACTAGGCCCTTTGCAAAGCCACCCTATCACAGTGGCCTCTCTCTCGCTTCAACTGAGAGATCTGGACAAGGATTCCTGTGAAGCTCATCAATACTATTTCCTTCAGTAACAGGGATGAAGGAGTCAAACACCACCAATGTGAAATGCTTCCCCAGTTCTCCTAGTTCCAATTGCCCCAAGAGAGGAAATGAAATCTGTCCTTAGACCCTCTCCAATGTATTGTCCCCCTTCCCGTTTGTGTTTTTGTCCCTCCTAAGTACTCCCCATATTCTCAATTTTATCTCTTATTCTTTCTGACTTTAGCTCCCTTTCTCGATCCACCTTCGCTTGATGGTGCCTATGCCGCTTGTGTCTAAATAGCAACAACATGAAACTGAGATGATCCTTGTGAGGTTCACACTTCTAGGAGTCCACTATACACAGAGCACCAGAACCAATCCCGCCAACATATTTGAGAATATAAAACTGCAGTGTTTTGCCTAACACCAGGGCTGAAGCAGTTTACCACACATTAGGGCCAATATGAAACATAGCAGTCCCCCTCTGTCCAGGGACAATGCCTTGCTAAGGAGCCAGCCTCAGCTATCAGGAAGATGGAGGGTGTACAGTCCTATGAGGGTAATGTCCCTGGCTACTAGCTGGAGGGCACCACAATTTGTATCTAAACTCTAGTTAATAGGTCTCCCAATCTCCACCAGCTGCTGGAAGGAATCAGCACTCTGCTCCTTCACCTACACATTCTAGATCCCTTAGGAACTGCCAAAGGTGGCTACCCTCAGCTATTCTATCCCACTTCCCTAACCCACAGTCACTGCAGAAAACCTTGTATGCACATCTTTCTGTGACTGTCCACTTCCAACCTTGTGACCATTTTAATCCTCTTTTGCAATCAACAGCTCCAGGGCTGCCACTCAGAGCTTTCCAAAGCTGAACAAAGCAACATGGACATGATTCTTGCCTGTTTCACTGCTGCCCACAGGGTTTTGACAGCAATAATCAAAGGTAAAAAGACCCATCAGTCTTCACTTGGCTGCAGTTTAGGAAAGCTACAAGGAGCAGCAATGGAACTAGATTTGTCTGAGAACACAGATTATCTCTGCATACACAGCATTTAGAAACTTATTTAAGCAAAAGATTAATTCCATGGAGAATCTAGTGGCATTGCAGCCCCTCAATTACCAAGAAAAGCTTCCTATTAACCACAGGAGAGTAGCTTTTTCAAGTCCTACCAACCCCTTCATGGGCTGAAACAACAACAGCAAGACTTTTGTGGTCAATTTTAGTGCTTCCCATCACTATTCTTCTCCTACACACAGAAGAGCATCACAGTAAATGCCCAGCCATGTGTACTTGGCACCTCTGCTCTCAAATCAGAAAGCAAAATCACCCACCCCTAGCTTTGATTATACAGAGTGACAACAGGAATGAAACAGACTCATCTTAAGAGTTCTATTGTCATTGGTACCTGCATGATTTGGGGAAAAAAAGACATTTGAGCTCTTTACCCTTCCACAAAGCCAAGGATAAGAGAGAAAAGATAAGCCTCCCCACAAAACTTGCCAGTCAAAAGCAGGTTTGGGATGGGAGAAAAAGATAATTCCTACCCCAGAAGCTAGAAAAGTGAAGGGAAGGAAAAGAGAAGGAAGCATAGGAACATGCCCAAATATACTGCATACCTACACAAGTCAGCTTAAAAAAAAGTGGCCTCCAGGCAGAGTAACACCTTGGAGGGAACCCAAAAACCTTCCCTTTCCTTTAACCAAACTTCACACCCCTCTGCTATCAGCATCCGCCTACAGTCCAGCAAGCATTTCAAGCCTTAAATTTCAAGCCTTATATTCTGCTTTCCCTCGATTCCTATTATAGGTTTAAAGATTCACTTGGAGAATTTATTCTTCACATCTTCTCCTGAAGGTTAACGTATAGTGTTACTGGTGCAAAAGAGCTGCATTATTATACCCGAGAGGTGTCTGCAAATCAGTGGTGGCCATTCCTATATCAGCTGTATTCTATATAAAAGTACTTTTTACATAAGGTTTTCCCCTTCAGAATGATCAAAAAAATTACACCAACACACAGTTTAAATGCATCTTGAAAGGACATAATCATCTTTTCTTAAAGAAAAAGAAATCAGACAGAAGTGACTATTTTAAACAATTGTAGTTTCAACATCTAAGGTTTTGGAATGGAAATATCACAAAAAAAACTTATTCAGTAACTTCGTGCATTTGACAGCACTGTGTGAATAGTCAGATATCTGTGTCATTTATGCAAGCTTATATAACAAGGGAGTAAAATTCAATATTAAAAAATATTTAAGTTTTTGTTTATAACTGTAAAAAAAAAAATTGCCCTGAAACAGTCAACCTGTCAGAAAGGATTGCCTCTATCATTAAGAAGGCTATTAAAATTAAATGGGCAACTGTGGGACATCACAAGACTTTATTAATTTCCCCTTCACACCCATAAAGAGGCTACATACAAAAGGGCTTATCCAATCAGTTTGAATTCTGGAAGAAGGAAATAGACAATGAACAAGAAAAATTGTCAGCTCTTTTGCTGTTTGAACTCTCACAAAGGTTGGAACTACAAAACATAAGCATACTTCCCCAGGATCAACTTGGCTTATCCCTAAAAGATATTCAGTGCTGACAGACTGCTATAATTCTATGACCTTTTGGAACCATAGATTATAACTCATTTGTGTATGCTTGCCTGCTTTAACCTATAAATAGTTCTCATTTCTTTTTCCTAGTTAATTAATCCTTAGTTTACTATAGGATTGGCTACAAGCGTTTCTTTCGCCCGAGATCTGAGGTACAAATTGACCTGAGGTACAAATTGACCTGAGGTAAGTGACTGGTCTCTTCGGACTGGAAGCAACCTGAATCTTTTGTGATCTTTGGTGTATAGCAACCAACCATCACTAAATCCAGCTTGCCTGGATGGCAAGATAAACTGAACTGCCCAAGGAAACTGTCTGTGACTCCATGGTAAGAGTTCAGGAGTTCACATTTGTTACTGGCTGGGTGGAATCTAATTACAGAACATACAACCAGTTTGGAGTGTCTGCCCTGAGGTTGGCACTCAAAGTCATGAACTCCAGACAGCATGGCATACTGCACTTTCAGTCAATGGTTCCCCTTTAAATATTTTACTAATAGTTTAAATTACATTAGCAGAGAAATAGTTGAAGTAGAAATGAAAAGATATTTAACTTTTTCTGTTATCTACAGTTGGTGTAACTCACTCCCCACCAAGAGTCTTTTATGGACAAACAGGAGTTCAATTTAAAAGGCCTTACTCGTCTCCCTGTCTGACCACTCTTAAGAAGAGACTGTATGTCAAGACACAAGTGGGTTATTTACATTAGACTTTTTTGCCAGAAAGTTTCCCCATTGTGATCATTAGTTCTGCTCCAAAGGTGGGCGCACCAGTGTAAACAAAATCCTAAGCAGTTGTTTTAGATGTGCGCAGCACTGTTGTAGCTGTGTTGATCCCAGGGTATGAGAGAGGCAAGTTAGTTGAGCAATATCTTTTATTGGACCAACTTCTGCTGGTGGAAGGTACAAGCTTTTGAGCTACACAGAGCTCTGTGTTTTAGAGGGCACAGGGGTTAAACACACCAGCAGCTGCCTGGATCCAGAGGCTATGCATGGGGGGCACACAGGGTCAAATGTTACCTCCCCCCCTCCGATTTCTGCCAGGGTGGGAGCCAGGTTGAGTGCAGCTCAGGGAGATGTGCCCGTGAAAGTCACTGACACCTGGGGGGGGGGGGGAGGGGAGAAGAGGAGAAAGAGACAGAAAAGCCTGCTGAGACCCATTGCTTCCTTGCCCACAACCGCAGTTACCTGCTTGACAGTAGGTGTGCGGAGCCCGCTCTTGCCCGCACCATGCACACAGTGGGGAGGTAAATGGGAGAAGGAAGGAGCTATGAGGGGAGAGGGGGCAAGGTGGTGCCAGCTTGGAGCAGGTATGGGAGGTGCAAGGTGAGTGGGAAAGGGGCCAGAGGGAACACATGGGCTGATCAGGTGTCTCATTTCCCCCCCCCCCCCGACCTTTATATCGTGCCCTCTCCCCAAGAGTTACCGATCGTCTCTGCCCCTGCCTACCCTGAAGTTCCTCCTATTGGAACTGAACTAGCTGTTCCAATAGAGGGAAATTTTTGGCAAAAAATCCTAGCATATACAAGGCCTACCGTAATAACTCTGGTACAGTATGAGTTAAACAGGATACACCTAGACATCAGTCTTAACCAGAAATACAAAGTGTTGAAAACACAAATTATTTAGTCAGGCACATAAATTTAAACTGTATTCACTCTTTTCAAGGCCAACTTTTTCCACAGGCTGTTTTTAATAGGAAGTCTCATGTAAAAAAAGAATGTTCTCTCTGTCAAGAAATGGTGAGACAACTCTTACAGATGAGAGTAATGCCTCTATTTTATCTCCTTAGACAAAATTGGAAATTTGTACTATAGTGCAAAGAACTGACTGAAGAACATTTAGGAGTCTACGCCTAACTACAGCATAAGGCCTGGATCCTGTAACACACTGACAAACAGAACTACAGGGGGTCCCCGATATGTCTCCCCTTTATCTGTTTTTTCGCATATCCATTGCTCATCAATAGGGGAACATGTTCCGATTCACGTCAGTCCCAATCCACATATCCATCGTTTGCAACTTAGTACTGTACTCGCTTCACCTTTTGCGTCACTTTTCTGTAGGCGTTTACCACCCACCAGTGCCCTCCCCCCTCAGCACCACCTGTCTGCCAATCAGCTACTCCCCCTCCCTCCCAGTGCCTCCTGACTGCTCTGATCATCTGTTCAGCAGCGTTCAGGAGGCGGGGGGAGGGAGGGTGGAGAGAGAGAGAAGGAGGAGCGGAGACGGGTCGTGCTCGGAGGAGGGGGTTGAACGAGGCGGGGCGACCATGAGTACAGGGGGTCCACAGTATACATCATTTCAGTACCCATCACCCTTTTCAAGAACTCGACCCCAATGTATACCGGGGACCCCCCTGTATTCACAGTGCATAAAGTTAAGTATATGCTCAAGTCTTAGGCCCTGATTCTGCAAAATTTGTTACTGAACTGAATCAGCTCTGATACTTAATCACAAGATATATAGCAATATTTGATCATAAAGGATTGCAAGCCTAAAATTAGCACGAACACAAGATCGTCTTAACTCAAAGGAGAACTATGACTTTGAATGAATTATTTTTTAAACATTACTACAGTTTGTACCAAAGAAATAACAGACTGATCATACTTTTGCACATCGCAGCATATAGCAGTGTTTCATTTTTTGCATTTTAGTGTACCTCTAGTACTAATCACGTAGTTTAAAACTAACAGATTAGATAGCTAATATTTAAACATTGTTCTGGGTAATTCAAAAGTCACAATGGAGTACAACTCAATAAGTGCCAATTAATTATAGTAGTCTTACAAGTGCAACACACATGCGTTATTGATTGTCAAAGCCAAGAAGTCTGCCAGGAAAATACAGTTTAATCTTTACATATTAAACTAATTCTCCAAAGAAACTGCTGAACAGATTCTCAAAATAAACGTCTGTAGTTTTCAGTTTAAAAAAAAAAACAACAACAAAAAAACTGCAGTTTACAAAACAAGGGAAGGTGCTTGAAGCATGCGCACAATACACACAGTAACTGCCAAGCACCATACCTAGACAAGCTTAAGCTAGTCAGAAACAGCACAAAAGCAGTCCTCCAAGTTACTTTCCTCCATGGACAGTCTTATGAAATTATGATCTAGAACAAGACCACTTGTTTGAACCAAGCATCTGAATACTATATTGAATTTTTTAAAAGTGTATAGCTATGACATTTACTATGTTAATTGCACTGGAAAGTTATTATGCCACCCACATTACAAAATATTTAAATTGCAAAAAATATATAATAGGAAAGTTTGACATGTAAAGGTCCTCCCCTCCCTTTTTAACAAAACTGAATGCTAGGATTAGATTAAGCAGCCATTCATTTTCATATGAAAAAAAGAAAAGCTACTTCAGACTGATTCACAGATAGATTTAGATATAAGTGATATAGAGATTGTAACCAGCAAAACTGGTTACATTTTGCATCTTGATCATCAAAAATCTAATATCTGACACCCATCATCAATTAGTCACCTTGCAAGGTTAAAGCTTATTGCATAAGTGGAGGGCATACATTCTATATCATCATCTCAGTCAATAAATATTTAATATTCTGCATTCTAGTTTAATAGATTCATTAATAAGAAAACATACGGAACTACTTAGCAATTATGTAAATTATCACCTGAAATTCTAATGAGGAAAATATGGTCTGTAACTGATCTAATTAAGGCTGTGATGCAAGGTTTAAGCAAGGAATCCTACTTTTGACTGACAAATTGGCGACATGCTTTATGTTTTAATGCTTTTCTCTCACTGTATAGACAGTAAATATGCAATAGCACAGTACCCTTTGATTGCAAAAGGAATTGCACACACCAGCTTTCATGCATACTACTCTGATAACACTGCAGCATCCTTGCATCAAAGCCCTGTTACTCTTAACTAACAATTAATAAACTTGCAGCAACTCAGCACTATATGAACACTTGCACTTAAGTTTTCCTTCTCAAGGGCAAATGCTCCTTGTTAAGGTACGCTCGATGCTCTCCATTAGCATGTTCAATCACAGCACTAGGAGCGGACTTAGTCTTCAGGAGACTCAGGACTGTCTTCAGGTCCCCCCACACAAAAACACAACTGAACAGAAATCTGTTTGCAGGAGTGTCTGTCACATACATGTTGACCATCCAGGAAGTGCCAGGACTGGGGGGAGGGGGGGGAAAAATCTTAATTTGACCTACTGTTCTTGAGTCTATATCAGTTACATTGAAGGCTAAAAATCTCAAATGTAAAGCTACGGACGTTTTATATTATAGAACTACATTATCACACTGCTGTAAATAATGCTTTCATTGATCACTATGAAAAGTGAAAGTAAGTTCACACAGACAGGCACCTTGCATCAAAACTCCCTTCCCCCAAAAACAACATTTCATTCTATTTTTAATTCAGACTTTACACAAGCTATAACACATACTTATTAAGTTAATCTAGACAATTACAAGAGCTATCAACAAGAATTAACACATTAAAGGACAGTCCTGTTGCACCTTACTCGTATGAGCAGTGAAACCTTTATAATAAATGTCATAGAAAGAAGTCAACTCAATAACCGTACCTAAAAAATTTAAAAATCTACACTTGAAAGGGAGATAGAAGAGAGCATAATATGCACCAAAAACTTTCATTTAAACAACAATTGTACAATATTCTGTACAGGAAAAACAATTAACAAGTTCATCTTTTCAAACTATTTACAGAGTGTTTGACTTCAGTTTCAATAGATTCAATATTTTGCTCCTCCTCCTCTATTTCTATCGCCTCCAGGAAACATACTGCAGTCTTTAGAAAAAGAGTGCTATATTTTCTTAAAGACTGTTTTTTAAAATATTTCCCCTCATCTAAACATTTTCTTCTTTTGGAAAAAAGAATAAGCTAATTCAAAGAAACTTTCCATTACAATAACTTCTATTTTATTAACCATGTTTCAGTACAGACAATTCAGTGACTCAGAAACAGGAACAAGCTGCAGCCACATTTTAATCAGTACCTAAAAACAGATTTCAGTCTGATTTAAAATAAACTGCACAAATACATGATCCAATTAAATCCTAATTATGTAAGTAGTAGGCAGACTGGCATATTTACACAGGCACAGATTCGATATTAAAGTCTAAAGTGGCAAGACAGAGAGGTTCTTTTTTCCTTTTCACTGTGCAAAGTGCATTGCTGGGGGGGCGTTCTTTCATTATTAAATTCCTTCCTTCCGCTTTCAGACCTCTAATTTTTTTTAAATATACATGGCCAAGAAACAGCAGCGGAAGCATGTATAGATAAAACTGAAGCCTGGAGGAACTAGAAAGCTGCCCCTTTCACAAAATGATTCATTGTAATCCCCTCAAAGTCACAAACTACTCTCCCAAGTAAGAGCCAAAAAAGAGCTATACAAAAAAACACTCACTTCACTTTATAAGTCTGAGAGTTACAAAACATTCAGAATGTGGAAACATGGAACAGGAAATCAATCAGTTCTTCAGTTAACTAAGAAAGGTGCACTGAAATGAAAGAATATATTGTCCTTTTAACATGAGGGTAGTGACCTAGATTCAGGCCTGAGATTTCCATAGGAAAAGGAGAAGGGTAAAGCCTCCTCTGCTAACTCCCCCAACACACACACACACAAACAAAACTCTCCACAACACTACCGAATCGGCCCTAAGCCAGGTACTCACTACCTCAACCCCACCAAAAATAGTGCTACCCCTCAAGCCGCTCCCTGGCCCATCGCGGAGAGTTAGAGACCTACTCCCATAGGTGCTGGAATCAGGGGTGCTGGGGGAGCTGCCACACACCCCATGGGTTGACGCTGTTTCCACCCTATACAGGGTTTACAGTTTGGTTCAATGCCTCTCAGCATCCCCCCATACAAACTGTTCCAATGTGCCTACTCCCTACCCCCACCACACAGGTCTGTGGTCCTGTATAATGTTTATGGTCTCTCTGCCTGGGGAAGGGCTGAATATCAGTCTCTCTATCCCCTCTCCCCCATGCCATGGAGAGGGCTGGAGTAGCACTGTTCCAGTTCTCCCCACCCCCACATCCCCAGGCAGGGGTAGCGAGGCGGTTGCAGTCTCTCTCTCTCTCACACACAGGGGCACGGGTGGGTACTTTACCTCCGAACAGGTGCGGTGAGAGGTGCGCTGGCAACGAGCCGATCACGAGCCGGGGCCCGCCGTGTCCTCCGCCCCCTGCGGGCCGCCCCCGGCCGCCCTCTTCGGCCGCGCTGTTCACCGAGTCCTGCGAGCCGTAGGGGCCGCTGCTGTGGGGGATGCTGAAGGCTGACTGGGCGGCCCTGGTCCCGGAGGCTGCCGCCCCGACTAGGGACCTGCTCCGGGGCGCAGCCACGGGCGGCGCGGCCGCAGCTCCCGCCGCCGAGCCCCCGGGGGCTGCCTGAGACGCCAGCGGCGTGTATCGCCCGCCGGCCGCCGCCGAGCGCCCGCCGGCCCCGTTCGCGCCGCCGCTGCCGGAGGGCAAATCCCCGCCCGAGTACGCCCGGGTGCGGCCGTTGGCGGCGGCCGGGCCGCTCTGCCTGGCGCCCATAGTCCCGCCGCTGGCGCCGCTCGGCGCCCTTCGCCGCTGCCCTGAGGCGGCCCCGGGGAGCGGGCGGCCCCGGCAGGAGCGAGCCCCCGAGGGACGCGCGGGGAGGTGAGCGCCGGGATCCGGCTCAGCTGGCGTTGCCGGAGCGGCCGCTGCTCTCGGGTCTCGGGCGCCACCATGAGCCGCTCGGGGCGGTGCTGGCTCCGGCTGCTACTGCCGCCGCCACTGTCCGGGGGCCGAGCCCAGCCGCCGCCGCCATCCCCCGCCGCTGCTGCCGCTCGCTCTGCCCGCCGTGCGTGGCTGTGCCGAGGGGCGGGCGCCGCTCCTAGTGTGTCGCCATCCGGGGGGCGGCACCGACGCGCGGCCGGGGACTGGAGGTTGGGGCTGGAGCCGCCCCCGAGCTAGGTGCAGCCCGGGCCGCCCCCCAGCAGCGCCGGGCAAGCCCAGCTATTAGTCCTGCCTCTCGCCTGCTGCCATCTGGAGACCCATAGCGGGCCCGGCCTCTTACCCCGCCGCCACCTGACCTGGGGCCCGCTAGATAGCGCGCAGGCTGGGCTCCGTGATTGCGGGGACAGGAGGGAAGTGTGGCCCCTTCTCGCAGGGCAGAGAGGCGTGGGAGCGGGCCCCCCTCTTCTTTGGCACCGGGGGAAACCAGGAATTGCCCCTGATTGCACTGACCAGAGGCCCGAAAGGGCTGCTGCAGAGTTAGCCCACCTGTTACTGCTTCCCAACCCCATGCCGGTGGGTGCAGATCCCAGCTGCTGCTTGATGAGCAGAGCTCAGGTGGCTAGCGGGGCACAGCCAGCGCTCTGGGCGCCAAAACAGATACAAAAGCTATTTTCAAAGTGTGTTGCAGCAAAAATAAGGCTGCTGCGGGACACCGCCGCTCAGGGTTTGTCCTCTTTTCTCTGTGAGTCTCTTGAAAGGGCAATTAAATGGTTTAAAGCTATTTACTTAAAATTCATTGTTGCCCAGATTCCTGATGGTAGTGGGCTGTTGTTGGTTTTTTGTTTCTTTGGGGGTTTTGGTTTTGTTTGTTTTTTGAAGACCCAGCTTCTGGAAGCATGAGATTAGGGGAGAAATTCGTCTTTCATTTTTAAAAAAAGTTTCTAACGTTATGGCTGTAGAGAAAAGACTGAAAAACATGACCCTTGTGCTTGGGACTTCACAAAAAGCTAGGAAATTCAGACATCAGTGTAGTTGCACTGGGATGAATTTATCCCTTCATCTTTAAAAATTAATAATTCAGTTCTAGTGCATGCCATAAAGGGGGAAGGGAGTTAAAAAGCACAGCTACATGCATTAAGATAGCTGTCAGTCATGTGCAGCAATGCAGAACTGCATTGGCTGCTGTGCACAGAAACAGATGTATACAAGTGTTAGGGTGACCAGCTGTCCCAATTTTATAGGGACAGTCCCAATATTTGGGGCTTTTTCTTATATAGGGTCCTATTACCCCCCACCCCCTGTCCTGACTTTTTCACACTTGCTGTCTGGTCATCCTAACAAGTGTGTACACATAGTACTACACCACCTAAAATGGGGCAGCTATGAATGAGTACTGTTATGTCAGCATAGTGTTCAAAGAAATTGTGTGGGTAGCTTCCATTCTTACCAGGCAGTTTTTACATGAATGAAAACCTAAGATTAGTGAACTTTCCACTGAAGTGTATAAAAGACATAAATTACTCACTGCAGTTACTAGAGTATAGGCATAGCTGAGTGCAACTGGGAGTTTGGGTTCTAGAAGGAGGATCGTTACAAGGCTTAGGAGGCAGACTCCCCCCTATGGAAAAACTAATACCTAAGAATATAGTGACCATTCCTTAGATAATCTTATTCTGATCTCTGTAAAATTTGAAAATTTAAACATCAACCACATTTTAGTATAAAAATTACATCATCCATAATCTTTAGCAATAGGTTTATGGAGCACAACAAATTCTTAGAAGACCTGTTTCCCACTCAGGATACAGCTGTAACAACCAGTAATTTGATTTTAATATGATATAATGGTCCCGATTTTCTCCTGCAACAAGATCTGCTTGTTGCAGGAAAGAGTAGGTTTATCATTCCCTGATTCACAAATATGGCTGCTACAGCAAAAAGTTAGAGGGGCCCAGGGGCTATTGATATTTACACAGGCTGGCCATGGTCCCTAAAAGGACTACAACTATTCTGATCATTCTCAGCTGGCATGTTCTATCTCTGCTAGGGGACCAGATAGCAAGTGTGAAAAATCGGGACAGAGGGTGGGGAGTAATAGGAGCCTATATAAGAAAAAGCCCCAAATATCGGGACTGTCCCTATAAAATCGGGACATCTGGTCACCCTAATCTCTGCCCAGCCTTCAGTACATCCTTTCCTGCTCCAGATGCTCCACCTGCAATAGAGTGGATGGGTGTGGTTGGCACAGAAACAGGTTACACCATTTGACAGATTTCCCAGGCTGGGGGAATTCTTATCTGAGCATTTAGGGCCTGATGCCAGCCCTTTATACCATCTGAATGGTGTGAAAGGGCAGGAATGGGGGTAGGATCTTGTCCCATATGTTTATTTTCTGGGCATGTGAGCAAAATTCTAAACCCCCTTAGTCTTTTACTCAGACAAAACTCCTGTTGACTAATGAGAGTTTTATATAGGGCAGGACTGCCAGATTTGGTCCTATCAATTGAACTTATGAATAAGTGGTTCAGTCTCCACTGGACAGATCACATCAGGCTGCAAAGATCATTTAATATTTTAAAAATAGAAAGATGATGTGATTGAATATGTCATGCATTGGATCTATGAGTAGGATTCCTACAATCAATCACCCAGCATAAACTGTTTGTCTATATGGATGATTGTCTGGCATTTAATAGGATACATCACTGTAAAGCTTTTCTATAAATCAACCCAAGGCTCTCATGTTTCAGTAAATTCTCCAACGTTGCAAATTTGAATTACTCAAGCTAGCTATGTCCATATCAATAATAACACTAGTGGAATAACTACTACCAAAGATTATTTAACTGGGTTTTAAAATGTTCTTTAACCTTAACATTTCTATACAAAATATTACACTGGTGCTGACAACTTTTATGCTGTTTGCAGCTGTGATTAAAAGCAAATAAAATGTTTAAACCCAGCCATCGAATGTTGGTGTGCATTTAAACCATTAAAGTCAATGGGGCTTCAGGTGGGCACAGGGGTCTGCCATAGTAGAATAAGTTGCGGGATCAGAGCCTTAGTGGTTTTGTGAGTCAAGGCAGGAGATACCCTGAATGAGCTACATTGAGCATTTTCAGGAATTCTGCCACTATTGGTCTAGTACCCCTGCGGCTCACCCTGTTCTAGCAATGGGAGGTCTAGTGTTGAGTGGGCATAGGCTTTTTTTTCTTTTTTTTTTTGCAGGCCACCAGGTTGTCCAGCCCTGTCAGTGTAGGTCTGGAGTGCTTACACCCGGTTCACATATTCCTAGTACCAGTACAGCTGCAAAAACAATGGAGGGATTTCTGAAAATACTTTCTGAAAATGCTCAGCGTAACAAAATATTTTCAGAAATTCTCCTACTGTTGATTTAACAGCTGAGTGTTCATTGTTGATAGGAACACTGATGTTTGACGCTCAAGTGTATTCTATTCCAGTTAATTTAAACAATACAGCCCATACTAAAGTTTAAAATGTCCCAACAGTTAATTAGATGGACAGTCACAAAATAATCTCCCAGCAGCATAGAATTAGTCAAGTACAGGAAACAACTTCAACTCAGTCAGTCAATAAATCAGTGGTCCTCGATCCACAGGTCACTTATGGCCCAATCAGCTGCGGCCCATGTGACATCCTCAGGGACATACAGGTAGTATATGTATATTGTGTGGATGTGACACACATAACACATAGAAATTTAGATTCCTGACAGAATTGTGACTACCATATTTTCTGGTTAGATACCAAATTAGAGAACCAGGTTGTCATTGGAAGAGGCACCTTCACAAATTAGTTCTAGCCTGCAAGACCTTTTCCTCATATGGCAGCTTTACATTTTTGTAAATTTTAGATGTTTACAGAAATATAGCTAACATCAGACCACCACCACTCCTTGGATATTGAAAATGGGGGATTTAAATGTTCAATTGCTTGGAGAATGAAGCAAGACAGGACAGCTGCTTCCTTCTAAAATAAGAAATGTAAGATATACACGAGTTACATGTTAACAGCTAATATTGAACCAATGTCAGGTTGACCAGATGGCTTTAAGATCTGTTCATATCTATACTCCAATGAAAAAGCTCCCATTCCGTACTCATGCCAATACCACCACATGTGCTACACATACCCATCTTGGTTGTGAGTTTTCTGCTATTTGGATTCCTATGTCTTTCTCCAGCTGGCAACTGATATTTTAATTACATCATGCAAATTAATATTTCAAACATTACTGGCATAACTATTGTCAGAAGTCACCGGTGTGGTGCTCTGCTCTGTTCAATGTTGATAACAGTCGGCTGCGTGTGTGTGTTCCCTCTGTGTGCTGCCCTGGCTCTGCAGATTGCTGACACAGCAGACCCCGAGAGAATCCCCAATGACCACAGACTCTGATAAGGTATGAAGGCACCCAGCCAGGTTTATTGCCAAACGAAACAAAGTCTCTAGCTCCCCGGATCAGATGTCTATAGTTCTGCTAGTACATATGTGCTCCCTGACAATGGACCATCTCAGTCAGTGGCGGGATTTACCACTGCCCCCTAGGCCAGACAAAGACATCCAGTCAGGGATGCTTTCTTATACACAGGTACAAACAAGTTACACATCACTCCCGACACATAGAGGAGCAACCCCTCGACGTGTTAGAGTGCTGCCTCTCACAAAACAACTTTACCACATTATCCTCCTGCCCCTGTCTTTAGGATAAGTCAGCCTGTTCCTGTTATCTGTGGGGAATGTACTAGTACCGGAGTGTTCTGGTACCATCCTGGCATGTGTTTCCATAACTAGTGCCCAGTACCTTTTAGGTATTTGTATTTTTGCAACATCAGCCCTCTTCTTGCCACATTCTGTGAGCAGGGCCTGCCTCTGGCTCACAGCTTAACTTTGCTTTATGTTAGCAAAGTCTTGACCATTACTTTAGTTCAGGCCTTAGGCATCATACCAGGCCTCTGATGCAAGAGTTTATGTTTCAGGGCCTCATCTTACTAGACCTATATTTCAGATAGTTTGATATACCATATATACTCCAGCTAAAACAAAAAGTGTACTGATTTCAAAATATCATTAATTCATAGTTTTGCAAATGCATCTGTTGTTATTTGGTATGAACCAAATTAACATTGCTTCAGGTAGTGCCCACAATACACTACATGTACAAGCATAACTGTACATCACAATCCCAGCCCCAAATATCTTACACTCTAACAAGACAAATAGAAAACGGATATGGGTTAAAGAGGTGCCACCTTAAATAAAGATAAATAATCACGGTGGTGATTGGCCAAATCTCAATAATATGCATTTGTTTTATTAACTCTGAAGTAATTCCAGTGTCCTGGATTTATACCAAAGATTAATTTTACTATGTAGCGATAATTGGTCCTAATCCTGCAGAGATTTGTGAATGTGCTTAACTTTATGCAGTGTGAGTAGTCTTCACAAATTATATGTGCTTGAATCCTTGCAGGATTGGGTCCTAAAAGGTTTATTCTGGAAATGTATGGATTACTGATGTTTATAGTTTCAAATTTACCCTCTTCACAGAAATCTGAGTTACATTCTGCCAGTCATTGTCTGCACTCTGTATCATGTTGTAAACAGAATATATTGTACTTTGTCTGTTGACTGTCCAAAATTAAGAATTTTGATCACAAAAAACATACTTTTAAAAATAAAATCACCATTTTGGGCTAGATGTATTGCTCAACTTTTTTATTTTATTTTTGGTACAATAACAAATATTTTGGAATGGGTTCTCAAGGACTGTCTAGTTGTCTCTGTGCAGATGCTGTAATTTAGTTATATTTTAAGAAATATTGTATTATAACAATTGTTATAATATGGTGAATGTTTATTTTTTTCAAGATATTCTACACAGATTATTGGTATCATAGACCATAGCTCCATTATGCTGGGCACTATTAGATATGCACTTCTTGTTTTAACTGATAATCAGTCCAAAATATTAATTAATGGAGATATCCCATCTCCTAGAACTGGAAGGGACCTTGAAAAGTCATCAAGTCCAGCCCCCTGCCTTCACTAGGCAGGACCAAGTTCTGATTTTGCCCTAGATCCCCTAGTGGCCCCCTCAAGGATTGAGCTCACAACCCTGGGTTTAGCAGGCCAACACTCAAACCACTGAGCTATCGCTATCCCTCTCCCCCCTGCTGCTCCTAGTTTGTTGCTGCTCCTCCCCCTTAAATCATGGTTGAATTAATTTTGTTCCCCATTTTCTCTATGACTAGGGCTTGCACACATACCACATTGCACAATACATCACTTCTCCCTCCTATTCTTGTGTGCATGTTTGGTTGCATCTCTGCTCCCTCTATGCTGCCTTCCTTCAGAAGGTACTGTGTTGGCCATTGCTACCATAGACACAATATTGTATAAAAGAAGACAAGCAATGGCTCAAACTGTGGTCCAGTCTAAATTAGATGTGTACCGGTACACATTTCTCTATTACAGAAAAGGCCTAAAAAAAATACAAATCTCTGCTTTGAAGATCATGTCCCATTTATTTAAACAGCTGAAAGCTATATTTGCTCTTTCCTGCGCGTGTTTTCAGATCTGGACTTGTCAACATCTAGCAATCCCTGCTAAGTGCTGAGTTTTTTAACAACACAACTCTCCGCCGTTGCTAAGGAATGAGACAGTGGTATTCTGTCAAAATAATATCTTGCAAAACATCTTGTCTTCTCTTACAAGGTACAGAGTGCCAGACTGCAAACCCCTAACCTTGGTTAGCAGTTGCTTCCATTGGCTCCAGTGGGACTTCCTGGCTGAAGACTGCTCCCTATTATGAGTACAGATAGGGTTTGTAGTCTGGCCTAGAGTGAGTATTATTGAATTAAATCACAATCTTGGGAAAGGATTCAAACTGGATGCAGACAATTTCAAGTCAAGCACAAGTTCTTTTACAAAATGTACATTTCTTTAGGCTGCTATTTTCTTGAATGCTACATACCTCTTGCATTTTTGACAGAGGCAAGTTGCTGCTTGAAAGTAAAGGGGAAAAAATAACATTTCAGGAACAGTTTAAAAAAAAAAAGGGAAAGAGATGGACGATCCCCAGGAGGTGGGAAATCTACAGCACTAGGCTTGCCAAGTACAACATGTACTCTCTCAGTTATAGCATTATCTGCCAATTATTACCTAAATCCTACTTCGCTGAGTCCCAGGGAGAAAAATGCCTTACTTCCTTGTCTTTTCAATATATTTGTTAAGACTTTTAATCAGTAGTTTTGAGCGTTAGACTTTCAGTGTTTGTATAGCCTCCCACATATAGTCTGCCACTGATTAGCCTAGGACTCAGACACAAAAACAGTAGATTGCTGCTCATGTGGTTTTTTAACTACAGCAGTTTGTGCAATAATGGCCTCTTGAGGCAGAAGTCCACACACGATGCAGTAACCACCTTGAAGTATAATGAGAGCAAAGTGTAATAGTGTGTGCACAAGGGTTCTTCTTCTTGATCAGCTGTTTACAGTGAAGAAAAAAAAAGGCCTGCGGCTGGATTTTCTTAACAGATCCCTAGACTGTGACAAGCCCTGAATAAGAGCTGTAGTGCCCAACAAGGAGCACCAGGGTGCTCAGATGGCCTCAGCTTTTTGGCTGGCATAAAATGCTCCCTTGGAGGCATCAGCTCAGATCTACTGCCTGGTGTATGAAGGCAGTGAAGGGGGAAGGGTATGGGGAAATCAACACTATCACTCTGTCTCCTTCCCACCCCAGCTTCTTCCCCTCCCCGCATCCCACTCTTCTTTGGGTAACAGGAATAAGCAGTCCCTGTGCTTCTTAGAGTGTTGCCCACACAAGGGATAGTTCATACTCACTCCCGGACTCTTCCACAGCAGCTCAGGGGCCAGGCACAATTTGGCCCACATTTCTTAAATCAGATGTTTTAAAGAAGGGCAGGAGCTCAAATCAGCAATGTAACCATTTTAAAAGTCAAGCACACTTCTTGCTGGGCAGTTCAAACTGTTTTGCATTGTCTCCAGAAAGTGTCAAGCAAACTAATTAAAACAGGTTCAAGTTAGGATACTAGTTGAAACAGTGTGTTTATCTTTTGCTGTAACAAAACACTTCCAGATAACAGGAGAATAGTTTCCATGGATGCCCTGTGGACACATTGAGATAATTAACCCTTTAATTACTGGATTAACCAACAGTGTAAAGCACATATAGCACATTACCCTGATAGGACTGCTCATTACAGTTTGTGTCTGGAGAAGTCTTAGATCTTCCTGTGGTTCTCCATAGACTTCCACACCCGGTTTTTACTCAAGAGTCACGGTGGATGCTGTTTATACTAAAAATTATAAAATCAGCAGGCTGCATGAGGGTTTTCATGATTATATCGATCATCCAAATCAAGGAAATAGTGAAAGCAACATTTTGTTTAGAGAAAAAAGAGTGAAGAAAGGATTCAGGTACCGGTTTGTGCTGGAGGAGAAGAGGGAGACTATTGTTCTGATTCAGTATGGCAATTCTTCCTTTCTTATGAAAGAAAAACATGTAGGATAATATGATATTGTAAATGAGTCGATGGTGACATCTAGTGATAAAAAATTGCACTTACTGATGCTGAAGTATGCATATCTCTGTGTCTTATTTTTAGTCTTAAAGAACCAACATGCACGATAGATCTTTAAGGTGGGAAGACTGAAGAACAAAGCAATTAGATAAGAAAATATTGGTGTATTTTAATCTATTCTCTATTTTTGGTGGGTGGAAATTTAAAAAATAAAGAAGGAATAAATCAGGAACAAGAATTTTTTTTATTGTCTTTCTAAGCATGACTACCATGCACACATCCCTCATCTCATGGGGGAAATCCTGAACACATCTGGATTAAAACCATGTGTTTTAGTGACAGCAAAGTGCTGCATCCATGTCAGCACTCCATAAATCATAATAAATGTGCAAAGAGCTAAGGGCTGATCCATTATTTGATTGACTTCAGTGGGCTTTGAATCAAGTTCTAGAAGAAGAGTACAACTGTAGAAGTCTCTTTTAAACAGATTTTAGTCCAAATGTTGCCAAGTCGGCACAGAAAAGTTAAGTAGAGAGGTGTCTACAAAGAGGAGGGTAAAAGCAAAAGAAGAAGGTTGAGGAAGTTAAAAAATAAAGTCAAAGAAGCAGCAGCTACATCCAAGAATGATCAAGAGACAAGTCCCTTCTTAATGGAGTTCTTAACTAGAGAGAGGAAGCATGGTGTAAAAAGAGAAAGCATGGTCCAGTGGTTAAGGCACTAGCTTAGGAAGAACTAGGTTAAAGTAGAGTAGCCAACTTTCTACTCGCACAAAACTGAACACCCTTGCTCTACCCCACCTCCAAGGCCTCACCCCTTCTCTGAGGCTATGCCCTGGCTCACTCCATCCTCCCCCACCCCGTTGCTCGCTCTCTCACTCACTCATTTTCACTGGGTTGGCTCGGGGTTGGGGTGTAGGAAGGGGTGCGGGCTCTGGGGTGAGGCCAGAAATGAGGAGTTCAGGGTGTGGGAAGGGGATTCAGGCTGAGGCAGTGGGTTCAGATGTGGAAGGGTTGAGGGCTCTCGGGTGGGGCCAGGGATGAGGGGCTTGTGGTGCAGGAGGGGACTCCGGGGTGGAACCGAAGAGTTTGGAGTATAGGAGGGGTGCAGGCTCTAGGATGGGTCCAGAAATGAGGGGATTAGTGTGTGGGGGGGCTCCAGATTGGAGCAAGAGGTTAGGGTGTGTGGGGGGGTGCGGGTTCGGGTGTGGGGCCAGGGATGAGAGATTTGGGGTGCAGGAGGGGGCTCCCGGGCTGGCGCTGAAGGGTTCTGAGTTCAGGAGGGGGCTCTGAGATGGGGCAGGGGGTTGCGTGGGGGGGGTGAGGGCTCCGGCTGGGGGTGCAGGCTCTGGGGTGGGGCTGGGGATGAGGGGTTTGGGGGTGTAGGAGGGTGCTCCAGGCTGGGACCGAGGGGTTCAGAGGGTGGAAGGGGGTCTCAGGGCTGGGGCAGGGAGCTGGGGCATGGGAAGGGTGCAGGCTCCGGCGGCGCTTACCTCAAGTGACTCCCAGAAGCAGCGGCATGTCCCTTCTCCGGCTCCTATGCGGAGGCGCAGCCAGGTGGCTCTGCACACTGCCTCGTCTGCAGGCGCCGGCGCCGCCCCCGCAGCTCTCATTGGCCATGGTTCCCAGCCAATGGAAGTTGCGGAGCTGGCGCTTGGGGCGGGGACAGTACGCGGATCCCCCTGGCTACCCCTGCACGTAGGAGCTAGAGGGGGACATGCTGCTGCTGCCGCGATCTTAGCCCCCACACTGCACTGCCGATCAGACTTTTAACAGCCTGGTCAGCAGTGCTGACTGGAACCACAAGGGTCCCTTTTCAACTGGGTGTTCCGTTCGAAACCCAGACACCTGGCAACCCTAGGTTGAAGTCCCTGTTTGACTACAGACTTCTTGTGTGACCTTGGGCAAGTCACTTAGCTTCTCACTACCTCAGATCCCCATTTGTAAAATGGGGGTACTTCCCTATGTCACAGGGGTGTTTTGAGGATAAAATACATTAAAGCTGGGAGGTGTTCAGATACTACAGCAAAGATTTGGTATTAAGTACCTAGATACTAAAAAATTAGTTACACCTAACAAGGGACATAGAAGGCAATAAGAAGAGGATCTATAAATACATTAGGAGCAAGAAAAAAAAATGAAGAAAAATGTAGGTCCTCTACTTAGCAGGTAAGAAGGTGACAGATGACAACAAGAAGCCTGAGGTGTTAACGCCTATTTTGTTTCAGTCTTCACTAAAATCGTTAATTGCAACCAGATACTTAACACAATTAATATTAACAACAATGGGAGAAGGAACAAAAGCCAAAGAGGTTAAAGAATATTTAGATGTTAGATTCAAGTCAGCAGGTCCTGAAGAAATTCATCCTAGGGTACTTAAGGAACTAACTGAAGTAATTTCAGAATCGTTAGTGATTATCTTTGAGAATTTGTGGAGTACAAGTGAGGTCCCAGATAACTGGAGAAGGGCAAACATAGTACCTATCTTTACAAAGGGGAACAAAGAGGACCAGGGAATTATAGACTAGTCAGCCTAACTTCAATACCTGTAAAGATACTGGAACAAATTATGAAACAATCAATTTGTAACCACCTAGAGGATAATAGGATGCCAAGTAATAGTCAACATGGATTTGTCAAGAACAAATCAAGCCAAACCAACCTATTTTCCTTCTTTGACAGGGTTACTGGCCTAATAGATGGGGGGAAGCTGTAGACATGCTATATCTTCATATTAGTAAGACTTTTGACACAATTCCACATGATATCTCGTAAAGAAACTAGAGAATTTTTTCTAGATGAAATTAATGTAAAGTGGGTGCACAGCTTGTTGAAAGACTGTACTCAAAGGTTAGTTATTCATTGTTTGCTGTTGAATATGAATCACCAATGTGATGCAGTTGCAAAAAAGGCTAATATTGTGAGTTGTATTAACAGGAGTGTTATCGTTACATTCCAGGGTGCAAGCCAGACCAGTGAGGGGTTGTGTCACTGCTTGCCCTGCAACCTTGGTTGCCTCATAGTGTTTTGCTGTTGTAGCTCCTAACTTGGATCGCTCACAATCAGCCTGCCAGCATGTAGGTCATACCCTGTGGGTCTGTATATAGCTACAGCCCTGGTCCAGCAACTCTGACCCCATCAGCTTGACAGCAACACTCTGGCTTCCAGCAGCCTTGGTTACTACTTGCAGGATGACTCCAAAACACACCCAGTCCTGAATTTCCCCCCAAACGTGTTCTGCACTGTCTAGCCTTCTCCTGGACATTTTAGATACAGTATTACAAGTCTGTTGCCCTATGAGAAATATTGAAAACAAAGACTGAGGGGGGGACTTGATAGCCCTTAACATATTTGAAGACTGTTGTTATAAAGAGGACTGTGATCAATTGTTCTCCATATCTACTTCTTATCCTACGTTTAGTGATCAGCTTAATCTGCAGCAAGGGAGATTTAGGTAGGATATTAGGAAAATCTCTCTCATCATAAGGATAGTTAAGCACTGGAATAGGCTTCCAAAGGAGACTGTGAAATCCCCATCACTGGAGGTTTTTAGGAACAGGTTAGACAAACACCTGTCAAGGATGGTTTAGGTTTTTGGTCCTACCTCAGTGCAGGGGGCTGCACTAGATGACCTCTGAAGGTCCCTTCCAGCCCTACATTTCTGTGATTCTATAAGGTGCCGAGTGCTTTAGTAATGCTCACGACAGAGGTCATAGAGAGACACCAAGTTAGCCAGAATTGTGATTAAGTACGATTTTGTTTAAACAGTACTTATTGGTGGTATGCCAACTTGCTGGCCAGAGCAATCAGGGATGAACCATACTATAAGCAAGTTCTACAAAAATCTGCAATGAGTTCATACAGCACAGATGTCACTGAAAACTGCATCCCAGTAATACTAGGTCATATATACATTCTTTAGGTCAGCAACTATATAACTGTAAGCACATACACTCAAGCAGGGCTACCATGCCATCCAGTAGCATACATTTCAGCATCTCAGTGAGATAGATTCATCACAAGATCTTAGAGCGCTGATGTTATAGCACTGACAGTCTTTTTAACATCCCTGTGACGGGGTGCAGAAGCCGTGCCAGTGCATTGTCAGGTAGGGAGCTCACTCTTATTAAAGTTTCTTGCAGGCCTCAAAGCTGAAGTAATGAGAGAGTTGAACTGAGAATTCAGGGGCAACCCATACCTTACTTTATAAACAGTTACCTAGTAATCAGATGGGACAACTACTGAGAATTAGGGTGGTACACCAGATGAAAGCAATTTTGCCTGTAGATTAAGCAGGACCTTTTCTCATTTGCACACATACAAAATGTGAAAATACTGCGTAGGAAGGAGTACTGCAGAAAGGGATCTGGGGGTTGTGACGTTGCACTCTATATGATTTTATGGAAGTACACTGATGGGTGTGAATTCAATGTAACTAAAATATGCTTCATGCAAAAGGTCTCTTGTAAGGTATCATTACAAATCTTATAATCTACTGAGTGTGTTCATCTTATTTGTATAAATGTATCACTCTTGTATCTGCAACTAGAAATATGAAATATAACTCTGAGGGCCTATTGTAATTATGCAAAGCATGGGCCATTAATGGTGGTATGGAATCTTGATGGCTCCCATCAACCAGGACAATTGACTGTGGATGGCTCTGTTTGCAGGCAGGCCTTCCTGTGAGTCAGGCTGGGAGGAATGAAGGCTTGGGGTCTTACAGTGACATGTGATCATGTCACCTGAACTGGAATCCATCTTTAAGATAGTGTTTTTCCATTGAAAAGGAGGGGTGGGAACCCAGAGGGACAAAGGATTCCTGCCTTATGCAAAAGATATATAAGTGCGTGGAACAGAACAAAGGGGTGGCCATCATGAGAAATCCCCTAGCTACCACCTGAGCTGGAACAAGGGCTGTACCAGGGGGAAGAATTGTGCCCAGACTAGGAAGGCGTCCGAGTCTGTGAAAGAAACTTATTGAAACATCTCTGAGGATGAGATTTTATCTGTATTCAGTTTTATTACTGTATTAGGCTCAGACTGGCATGTTTTATTTTACCTGGTAATTCACTTTGTTCTATCTGTTACTACTTGGAGGTTTAGGTTGGACATTAGGAAAAACTTCCTGTAAGGGTGGTTAAGCACTGGAATAAATTGCCTAGGAAGGTTGTGAAATCTCCATCATTGGAGATTTTTAAGAGCAGGTTAGACAGACACCTGTCAGGGATGTTCTAGATTAGTGGTCACCAATCGGTCGATCACAACTGACTAGTCACTAGTCGATCCTAGAGGATCTCCCAGTTGATCGCGATCTCTGGCTGTGCAGTGTGGCTGCCACTAAGGCAGACTCCCTACCCTGGCCCCACACCGCTCCCAGAAGTAGCCAGTGTGGTCCAGGGGGGGGGAGTAGGGGGGCAGGGGTCTCCCTCTGCGTGCTGCTCCTGCCTGTAAGCACCGCCCTCGCAGCTCCCATTGACCAGGAGAACTGGGAGGGCAGTGCTTGCAGAGAGGGGCAGCGTGCAGAGCCACATGCCCCCTGCTTCCCCCAGGGGCCACAGGGGTGCTTTGGCCCCTTCTGGGAGTGATGTGAGGCTGGGGTAGGCAGGGACCCTGCCTTAGCCTCGCTGCGCCTGCCACCGACCAGGAGCCGCTGGAGGTAAGTGCTGCCCAGTGGGAGGCTGCACCCCAACCCCCAGCCCTGAGCCCCCTCCCAGATCCAACACCCCAAACCTTCTCCTGCACCTCAAGCCCCACCCTGAGCCCCCTCCCGGAGCCAGCACCCCAAGCCACCTCCTGCACCCCAAACCACCTCCTGCACCCCAATCCCCAGCCCTGAGCCCCTCCTGGAGCCAGCACCCCATACTCCTTCTGCACCCCAAGCCCCCTCCTGCACCCCAAGCCCCATCCCTGACCCACCTCCCAGAGCCAGCACCCTTTCTGTAATGGGGGGCCCAAAACTGGATGCAGTACTCCAGATGTGGTCTCACCAGTGCCGAATAGAGGGGAATAATTTTCACTTCTTTTCTGACCCACAAACTAAAGCTAAATCCTCCTATTAGATCTTTTTTCCGGAAAGGCTGAGGTAGCTGAAAAGCAGGTCAGTAGCCTTTGTTGAAAAACTTACTAGGATTCCTTTCTAAAGGGGCATATGATTGAGATGGACTCTCTTAATGAGGGTGCTGCCTGGCATTTTTCAAATGGATAGGTCAGTTGGGCAACATTTGCAAAAAATCCTGGATTACAGCCTAAAATTCAGGGTTCTTGTAGAGCCCATTGGATTTTTTTCCCCTGGCTCTTCCTTTAAGATCTGGGATACATGCCAAGCTCTTGAATCTCTCATGGTTAAATGTGTCTGAACGCAGTGCTATTATTGGGAGGCCTGGATATCTACTATATGCCAGAAAACAGACGTGTCTGGAAGTAAAAAGCAATTAGGTTTACATTGCTCTAAACCTGAGCCATCTGGAAAGAATCCTTTCTGAAGACTAAAGCTTTTGGATAGGAATTGGGAAGTTACATTATCTTTCTCAGGCAAGCGAATATCTGAAAGAACAGAAGCCACATATTTATTAAACATATTGACCATTGATAGTTTTCATAAAAATAGAGGAATATGTTTTTTCACCTGTCTAGGGAAGTCTTGAAGATATCAATTCCTTAGAGATGGGATATATCTTGATTTTAGTAAGGCTTTTGACACAGTCCCAAATTCTCATAAGCAAACTAAAGAAATATGGTCTGACTCTAGAGGAAATTACTGTAAGGGGCGTGAATAACTGACTAAACGACTGTACTAAAAATACTTATCAACAGTTCACTGTCAAAATGGGAAGACATATCTAGTGCAAGTCCCACAGGGGTCTAGTACTATTCAAAATTTTTATTAATGACTTGGATAACGGAGTAGAGAGTATGTTTAGAAAATTTGCAGATGATACCAAGCCAGGAAAGGTAGCAAGCACCTCGGAGGACAGGATTAGAATTCAAAATGACCTTAACAAATTGGAGAGGGGATTTGAAATCAACAAGATGAAATTCACTGAAGACAAGTGCAAAGAAGAAAAAAAAAATCAAGTGCACAACTACAAAATGGGGAATACCTGGCTAGGTGATAGTACTGCTGAAAAGGATCTGGGGGTTATAGTGGATCACAAATTGAATATGAATCAATAATGTGATGCAGTGGCAAAAAAGGCTAATATCATTCTGGGGTGTATTAACAGGACTGTTGTATGTAAGAGATGGAAGATAAACATCCCACCCAGGCCTCAGCTGGAGTACTGTGTCCAGTTCTGGGTGCCACATTTTAAGAAAATTGTGGCCAAATTAGGGAGAGTCCAGAGGACAGCATCAAAAATGATAAAAGACTTAGAAAACCTGATCTATGCGAAAAGGTTAAGAAAAACTGGGCATGTTTAGTCTTGAGAAAAGAAGACTAAGAGGAACCTAATTACAGTCTTCAAATATAAAGGCTGCTATATAAAGGACTGTTGTGATGAGTTGTGTTCACGGGAGGTAGAACAAGAAGTAATTGGCTTAATCTACAGCAAGGGAGATTTAGGTTAGATCTGAGGGAAAACTTTCTAACTACAAGGGCAGTTAAGCTCTTGAATAGACTTCTAAGGGAGGTTGTGGAATCTCCATCACTAGATGCTTTCAAGAGCAGGCCAGACAAACACCTATCAGGGATGGTCTAGGTTTACTTGGTCCTGCCTCAGTGCAGGGGGCTGCACCTGATGACTTCTAGAGGTCCCTTTCAGTGCCACATTTCTATGATTCTATGATAATTTTGCTAAGGTCCCACATAATTAGCCGTTTCTCAGAGTATGCACTAGGTCAGACGTGGGCAAACTACGGCCTCCGGGACTGTCCTGCTGGCCCCTGAGCTCCCAGCTGGGGATCCTAGTCCCCGGCCCCTCCCCTGCTCTCTCCCCTCCCCCGCAGCTGCGCCGCCGTGCGGACTGTGCTCTGGCCCGCCGCTCCCCTGGGCAGCGTGGGGAGCGCAGCTGGCTCTGGCCGGGTGTTGTGGCTGCAAGCTCCTGCTGCTGGTAAGGGGACACAGAGCGGGGGGGTTGGGTATGGAAGCAGGGGTCCTGGGGGCAGTCAGGGAGGAGGGGGCAGTTGGATGGGGTGGAGGTTCTGGGGGGGACGGTCAGGGGATGGGGAACAGGGAGGGTTGGGAGCGGGAGTCCCGGGGGGCCTGTCAGGAGGTGGGGATGTGGATAGGGGTCGGGAGGACAGTCAGGGGACAGGGAGTAGGGGGGTTTGGATAAGGGGGTGGGATCCCAGGGGGGCAGTTAGGGGCAGGGGGTCCCAGGAGGGGGTGGTCAGGGGACGAGGAGCAGAGGGAAGTTGGATAGGGGGTGGGAGTCCCGGGAGGGCCGTCAGGGGGCGGGGGTGTGAATAGGAGTCGGGGCAGTCAGGGGACAGGGAGCAGTTGGGTTAGATAGGAGGTGGGTCCCGGGAGAGGGCGGTGAGGGGACAAGAAGCAGGGGGGGTTGGATGGGTCAGGAGTTCTGAAAGGGGCAGTCAGGGGGCGGGAAATGGGAGGAGGCGGGGGCCAGGCTGTTTGGGGAGGCACAGCCTTCCCTACCCGGCACTCCATACAGTTGCGCAACCCCGATGTGGCCCTTGGCCAAAAAGTTTGCCCACCCCTGCACTAGGTTCTCTGGATTCTAGAAGGCCTGTTGGTTTCCCTGGTAAAGAAAGAAGTATGTTTCAAACCTATAATACAGCACTACATTATCATTATCAACAGAATGAAAGTCTTAAAACATTTTCACACTTAATTTAATGCATGAAGAAAGCAGGTGACAGTATACATTTCAGTATGTGTGATCACACTTTTCTGTGTGCAGCATGTGGCACAGTTGTTATTTGTATGTGCAGAGGCTACAAACTCTCCAGGAAAGCTTTTTTGTGTGTGGCAAGAAACTAATTTTCAGCTGCAATTGTTCTTGACTAATTTGAGTTTTGATGTGCAAATAGCAGCAGATTCAAGGCCTCTGATTTTTAGATTCATCATATATATTCTGCAGGGTTTAGCCTCCCAAGGTGTCTTCACTGTGGAGTTAACTCGGGGGATCAGCACCAGGGGTGACCTAGCTGAGTGTAAGCATGTCCACTCAACTGTGTACACACTGGTGCTGTACTCACTTGTGTGTGTTACTAGGAATTCTGGGGGCATATCCCCAGATATGGTTTTTAGCACTGCAGTAAGATGGACCATTCTATAATTCTTTCCCAGTGAATTGTGGGAGAATTGGTCTGTCCTGATAGGCACACAGAGGAATCGTGGGAAGGCTTTGGAGGACTATCAGCACAAAGGTGGTTTAACCTGCATTCTCACGGCAAAGTGGGCAGGTTACCAGCTGGAATGTTAGCAGCACTTGGGCTTATGCTTAAATCCCAGGTCAGACCAGTTAGCCTGAGTGTAAAGTACCATCGCACTTAGGTGAAAGTGTTATACGTGTGTAGGATGACCAGACAGCAAGTGTGAAAAATCGAGACGAGGGTGGGGGGTAATAGGAGCCTATTTAAGAAAAAGACCCCAAAATTAGGACTATCCCTATAAAAATTGGGACATCTGATCACCCTATACGTGTGGATGGGAGCTGGGTTGAGGCAACATCATACTAAAGGTCCAAGTTAACTCTGCAGTGAAGACAAGCCCTCAGAGTCATGCATGCACAATCAAATGGGGCAGTTTCTTGAGCCCCTACTTTTTTTGTTATAAAGGTATCGCTTAGTGATTGCTTTTTGTTGTCTGATTACTGTCAAACCATGCTTCAAATGATGCCTGCACCGCCAAGGAAAAAAAATCACAAGACTGGCTCTGCCTGCAGAGAGTAAATAAAAGCATGTTTGCATGTTGCAACATGTGGTGTCCAGCCTGTACAATGTGGACTTTAATCTCTGTTTTGTGTTCTGTATATATGCTGTTTAAAGATCTAGCTCTCTGTCTTGAGGTGCATATAAAGGGTCTTCCTTAACTTGTATAGTAATGAAGCACTTCTAAAAGGGGTCTATTTTGATTTTCATACAGCAATCATCATTGTGGTATCGGAGTTCCTGGCCCTACAGTAGAGCAGCTAATGAACACATGTGCAAAACTTGGGAGAAAAGAAGCGTAGATCAGCAATGCTTGTTTGGGGAGAAATTTGCATCTGAAAGGGACTGTTGGAAATGGGTGATTTGCCAAAGAGCAGGGAGGAGGAGGAGGAAATAGAACATACATGAGGGAATATTATCAATGATCCAGGCATGGCTTTAACAAGAACCACCACTAAAACCCAAACTGAATATTTCACTTATTGTTAATGAGTTGCTGGTGCTTTCTGCTGCTTGCATCTTCTCCCAGGGGTCAAGGCCTACATAGCTTTTGTGAGTTGAAGGTGCTACATTGCTGCCTCCAACCCACATAGATGAGAGATGGGGTGACCATATATCCCGTTTTTGCCGTGTCCCAGCTGGCCCAAGTTTTTTGACAAAACTGGTTTTGCAAAAAAAAGTGGGGTGCGACCCCAAGCAGGGTGTGGAGAGATGTACGGGGGGGGGGGGGGGGAAGTGATGCCAGTCCTGGATAGGGGAGGGAAGGCTTGCGTGAGCACCAGCGTGCTGTGGGGGTGGCAAGCAGCTCGACCCAATGGCTCAAGCTGTCCCCGGGCAGGTGGGTGGCTCAGGCCAGCCCCACATGTGTGGGGGGGACTTCCAGGGCTCGGGCCAGCCCCACATGGATGGGGGAGGCAGGGCCGGTGCAACCACTAGGCGAACTAGGCAGTCGCCTAGGCCGCCAAGTGGTTGGGGGCACCAAAAAGCGGTGCCCTGGCTCGACAGGGAGGATCCGCCTTCCGGAGGCACTGGAGAGCCAGAGCGTCGGCTTGTGGCGGTGGCGAGCCCCAGCCATGGAGGAGCCGGCGTGCGTGGCGTGGCACGGTGGCCAGCAGCCCTGCAAAGGCGGCGGCGCTGCTAGCAGGAAGTAGCTGGGCCCCCCGTTCCTCCTGCCCAGGCTGTGGTCTGGCGCCCCCCCCCCGTGGGGGGGCTCCTGCAGGCTACAGCAGATGCATGCAGGCGCTGGCCCCTGTGCGCCCCCTGGCTCCCTCCTCGCCGCGCTCGGGCTCTGCGGCTCCTGGGCATGTGAGTCGCCGCCAGGGCGCGGGGCCCTGAGCCTGCTCCGGGAAGGGCAGCTGCGGTGGCTCAGATGCCCAGCAGCCGCAGAATGCGTGCGCGGCAAGGGGGAGCTAAGGGGTGCACGGGGGCCGCAGCCCGGGCAGGCGCGCCCCCGGGCTCTCCCCTCGCCGCACTTGGGTTCTGCAGCTCCTGGGCGTGTGAGCCGCTGCTGCCCCTCCCAGAGCTCCCGCTCCCGCTGCCTCAGCACTCTGCCGGGGAGGGGCTGTGCATCTGGCAATGTGTTTTGCCTCCACGTGGAGCCAGCATCTGACCTGCATGGGCATGGTAAC
>NC_048299.1:74720743-74788715 GCF_013100865.1 Trachemys scripta elegans
GTGTCTATACATCTGGGTATAATGCTTAAATTATCCAAAAGTACAAAGTTTGGTTTAAAAGTCATAAAATGCACATAGTACCTAATCTGCAATATTTTAAAGTAAGGTTAATACATTCAGCAATACAGTTAGAGTATTAGCGTAAATACAGTACATGTCCAGCAAGTAAGGGCCCAATCCAGCAAGGCACCAAGCACCCATGGAATTCCAAAGCAAGTGACACATGCACACTAACCCACCCCACATATAGAATAGTAACTCTTATATAGCACTTTTCATCAGTAGATCTCAAAGGACAAATATACAAGTTCACTGACAGAGGTGAATTTGCAGCCTTACCCATTACTCATCAGACACATACGGTGACTTTGGCGGAATGGAAATGGAAGCCCAGTTTGTGGTGCTTGTGAGCCACAAGTGCTGGCACCAAATCATGAATGGAATGACTGGATAAAATACATGCATACCACAGGGAAATAGATCAGCAATTCAAAATGGTAATACCCAGCATGTCTTAGCCATTCCTTTACCTTTAGGGCTAGATTCTGCTAGCTGATCCATGCAAACAAACACTTGTACCCATGCAGAGATGAAGGGTTGGGGTCTAAGTGGCCACAGCATACCAGATATAAAAATGAGAAAAATAACAGCATCCAGAATACTTATTGTGTCAATGTCTATGCTTTAGAGACAAGTAAAACCATCACGGCTAAAAGGACTCCATTACTTTCACACGTGGCAGCTATGTTAGAGTCAGACAGGAATCCCCTCTCCACCAGGAGTAAAGGAACATAAGAGACTAATTACTGATATAAAACAGGTTTCAGAGTAGCAGCCATGTTAGTCTGTATCCGCAAAAAGAACAGGAGTACTTGTGGCACCTTAGAGACTAACAGATTTATTAGAGCATAAGCTTTCGTGGACTACATATAAAACAGTGAAGCTGCTAAATCAAATATATGTTACATCATATATTTTGTCATATGCATTACCTATATAGAGAGTTAACCAGTTATTATCAGCAGCTAGATAACATCTTTATACCGTATCTTATTCCCACTGACTGTACGTAACCACAAGAATTTCATAGCACCCTTGTCTGGAAAGCTCAGTCCTTAAAGGCACAGCCCCTAATTTCACAGGCTGGAGCCTAAGACACTATCATGTTTCACCACCACTTTGGTGTAGGAATACTGGTATCCTGTATTGTGCTATAACATTATAATCCATTGATTCAGTTTGTTTCTTTTGCTTTCAACTTACAATAATGTGTACGTCAGTCTGATTCAAACTCCACTGGAGCTAAAGATGGTACATTTACACTAACAGGCAGGGAGATGATTGGCAGCAAGCACAACACTTTGTTACGATGTCAAGGATTTGGCAAGTTACCTAGTGGGAAAAAAAATCCCATCACAACATACAGCTTCCCACTGACTGACAGGCTTGTACATAACAGTTTGTGCATTGAGCCAGTCATCTGGGGTCTCTATCCATCCCATGCTGACATTTTGCATTCCCAGAGAATAGCAAACAATATGGCACCTTTTCTGCTTTTTTCTTTCGAGTGTTTCCAATACATTAGTTCAGTGGTCCACAACTTGTTATTGTTACCACGCCCCAGTGATGGGTTGGTGGAGGGACACTTCCCCTACTCTGCGTGCCTCATTGCATGTCCTGACGTACTTGCCTCTGTCTCCCCTTTTATTCTCTCCACTCCCTCCTGTTGCTCCTCCCCACTCCCACTTGTTTCTCTCTCTTTACAGTGTAGTTTTTTGCTGCCTCTCCCTCAACCTACTGTCTTTGGGATTTGTTCTTTCTGGTTCTCTTCCCCTATTCCCCCATTCAGCCAAAGGCTACGTGCTGCTTAGGGTGTGGGGAGGACATGGTGTCTACAGGGGTTGTGAGGAACATACTTTCATGGCTGAGAAGTGGGGAGCAGAGAGGAGCTGCCCCTCCTCTCCCTGGCTTATCCAAGCAGTACTTTCCCTCCTCCTTGGCTGGTGTGAGGAGATTGGGGTGTGATTGTTTCAGCTTAGGCCCAGCCTATACAGTTTTATACCAGTATAACTATGTGGGTTAGGGGTGGGATTTTGCTACTAAAATCATTATAACCAGCACAACCCCTAGAGTGGATGCAGTTACACTAGGATAAATGGGCCTTTTATGGTATAGTTTCTCCCCCGCCACACCATCATGATACCTGTATCAGCCCTTTTTTACCAGTATGACGGTACCCCTACTAGAGGCTTGTACCTCTTTAATTATCATATACTGGTGTTGTTAAAGCAGTATGACTTGTGTGTCTAGACAAGCCCTTACTTTAACCATTGAGTGAGCACAGAAAGGCCTGCGGTGGCAAGCTGTAGCCTCAGCCCATGGCCCTATGCCTGTCAGAGGCTCCTAGAGCTAGTTCATTAAACGGCATTGCAGAAGGAGGGAAGGAAGGCAGGAGGCTTTCAAGGACCCATGAGCCTATCTGTGTGGAAGCACATTTTTAGTGCAGGGATGAGGGAAGGATCCAGGGAAACATGCAGCTTCCTTTGCCCTCTGTCGTTCTCTCCTCTGCCTCCTCTCCCAGAGTCCTTCAGGCCCAACCCCAGGTTAGAAGATGTGAGTTAGTGCAAAGATTCTACCTTAGAGTTTGAATTCACATCTTTTTTTTTTTAATTGTTTTTTGGTAAAGGCTCCAGGTAAGGAGGGCTCTTTCCAATATATGACCTCACTGCCTGTGTGCTTGCCCACATATTAGGGACTGGAACCTGTGAACTCTACTCACAAATGTAGTGCTGCGAGTGAGGGCTACTCATGGGACCAAGGAGTTGCAGATTTGGGCCTGAAGTGACTAGTTTTTCTAAACATGGGCATAATCACCAAGTTAATATTTAATTTCCCATGGAAAAGCTGTACGTCCAGCTGCTCAGAGCATTTGAATAGATTAGGTAAGTTGGAAAGGGCTCTTGATTTCTTATTTGCATATTAATTTCTTTGCCTCTGCTCAGGCGGCATGAATTAATAGCTTTAGCATCCAGAGCACAAAAGATGTGCTAGGGGACGGCTGGCGACTGGGGAGGTTGCTGCCTTACCAACAAAAAGCCTGGAGTTTATTAGAAAAGGGATCAGATATCAGACTACCTGAATTCAATGAGGTGTGTTAATGAATCCTGATAAAGCAGTAACTGAGGAAAGGAAAGGAAAGGAAAGGAAAGGAAAGGAAAGGAAAGACAAGAGGGGCTAGAATTCACAGATACTTAGAGCCAGCTCTTCAGTGATGGACCCTTCCATATAGCTCCACTGGTTGCAGTGCAGTTATACCAGTTCAAGTCTCACTTGAACATGTGAGGATTTGACCTTCAGGGTGTGATTTTCCAGAGGTGCTGAGCACTTGCAGCTCCCACTGGAGTTGAGGGAACTCGGTGCTCGTGAAAAATCAGGCCCACGCTGTTCCTTTAGGGCTTAATCCCACAGACTCTTACCTCACACATGTAATCCCCTGGACTTTTCCGGGATTGGGCATGGGAGAAATTGTTATTGTAGTAAGGGGCTGCAGGATTGGGCCCTTGAGGAGCAGGTGTCTCCTGGCCATGGCTAGGATGCTGATTTGGGCAGCCTCAGACACTGAGGATAGCAGATGCTAGCCAGAGGAACAGCAGAGCCCAGTATGTGGTTACACTTCTGGCACACTGCATCTCGTCATGTTAAATCAAAGCCCGTGATCAGTCAGTTGTGAGTTAACTTTGCCTGACATGAGCTATCAAGACAAGGGATTTCTTTTAAAGTCAACTAAAAATAGTCCCCTCCACCCCAATGGATTTATGGTCTTTGCTTCCTAAATCTTGATCAAGGGCAGGCCCTTCCTCCCTACCTCATTCTGTTAAACGAGTCCGTTTCATGTAGCTTTTCAAATTATTCTTTTCTGTCCTACTAGCACAGTTCACTGCCTCAAACAGGTCAGCCGGAGGGGTTGCCTGCTATACAAATACACATTTTTTCAGTCTTCGTGCCTGCGCCCTGGGAAGCAACATTTTCATCTGAAAAGAAGTGGCTTGAATAGCTGCCATGAAGAGCTTAATTTGATTTGTCCAGGAATAGTTTTATCAACTCTGAATTATACTCCCATTCGAAACCTGCCTTATTTATCTTAAGTTTGCAAAGTAACTAATGATGTACATTTATCATAATTAACATAGGGCCCAATTCTAAAGAAACAGTGGGCCTGATTCTCCATTACTAAGTTTCTGCGACAGCAGGGGTAGGGACAGAGCCAGGGTGCAAAGGTGGCCAATTTTGTGCTCCCCCTGTTGTGGGGCTGTGCCGGGGCTTGCCCATCCTCTGGTGCAAGTTAGAGTGGCCTTGAGGACATGCTTTGAGGCTGCTCAAACTTATACTTTGCTTTCCAGGGCCCCCATGGACCCTGGAAAGCAGAGAATAGCATGGAATGCCCCCACTGCACCTACAATGAGGGTTTGGAGCAGGGTCAGTGTCTTATGCCAGCTCTACATCTGCCAGGGAAACCCTCTACCCAGGGGAGTGTTCTCAGGGGATGATTTCTGTCCCCTTTCAGGTCTCTTTACACGCCACTGGCAGTGTAACTGTCACTCAGACCCATTCCATGGCCATCTGGTCACATGTTCCAGATCTGCACATCCAGGCGGAGTGCAAAAGGCCAGGTATCCTAGCTATGCTCTTGGTAGCCAATGAAGAGGAACTTTGGGTTAGCAAGTAAAGGGAAGGGGAGGGGGGAAGAAACCTAACTCTGCATTTACAAGATGTGGGGCTGCTCTGAGAAAGGGA
The DNA here is from genome assembly GCF_013100865.1 of Trachemys scripta elegans. Classification (NCBI taxonomy): domain Eukaryota; kingdom Metazoa; phylum Chordata; order Testudines; family Emydidae; genus Trachemys; species Trachemys scripta. The sequence continues at coordinate 74,725,538 of NC_048299.1, forward strand.
ACTAGCAGCTGTGGAGACATACCCGGGCTGAATAAGTCTCTTGCATGTTGCATGGCCTATAAGAGAGCCTTCTTGCCCAATTCACCTTTGGCAGAAGAGATTCGATATGCTGCAATTCTGGTTATTTGCCCTAACACCATTGCTATTACAGAAACAATCAGAGTAGATTACTGTTTTGATTTATCCTCAATTTTCTCTCCAGCATTTCTACCATCATTTACACTGGGCATGAAGAGCTCCCGAGGTGCTGACATAACATTCAAGCATTTGTATTCGAATTCCAGTAAAGCTACATCGCCTAAGTTCATCACAGCTCATTGGAGTTGGTAGGTTTTGGATGTCCGAACTATGTGGCCTAAAACCTCCCTGACTATGAGTTTCCCTTTGAACAATCTTTACCCCATTCTCCGGCAGGTGACAGGAACGTAGTTTCCCTTTATAAAATAAATTAAACTCTAGTAAAGTGAGAGTTAGGCCCAATGCTTAAAGCACATGCTTAAATCCATCCCTATTCAGAAACCACTTACGCATGTGCTTCAGTCCCATCAGCTTTTATGAGACTTAAATGTGCTTAAGCACTTTGCTGTATAGGGATGAACTGTTGAATCAGGGCCTTAGTGAGAGAGGGGTTCTTCTACTTTTCTCCTTGTAAACGGCAAGAGAAAGATCTCTGGAATGTTCAGATTTCCTTTTCTAATGCTACTTGTGCTTTACCGCATTTTGCTCTGGGCAGGTGGAGCAAGGGATGGTCAATCTTATCTACTAGCTTCAAGCAGCACATGGGAGGTTATTCCTTTACTGTTTCAAAATGAACATGTAAATTCCAGCCACGTTGGAGTCAGTGAGCAGCCAGAGGCTCTTTGCTACTATTGATTTAGGAATGTCCTACAACCAAGTGACGGGAGTGGGGCGGAGATATGAATCTACTGAGATTCATTCATGGGGGCAGACCCTATACTTCTTCACCATCCTTCTCAAAGGGTTGTGGCCACTCGTCCCGACTGCCCAAGTATGTTCCAAAAAGCTGCAGTTTGGTAGTTGTAGTGTTGCAGCTGATGACGGACACTCTGGGGATTAACATTTGAGAACAGAAAGTGCTGTTGGCCCAGGTAGCCTCCTTGTGATGGGCTGATTTATAGAAACAAGACAAGTGGCAAATTGATAAATTTTTATTCTCCCGGGGTCCTATCAGACAGACCAATTTTATAGACACCGAGGAAAGGCCAGAAAGAGGCAGAGGTAGAGACTGAAGTTTGGAATATTTTTAGAACCCAATCGTGCCGCCCGTACTCAGACAGAACCGAAATCAGTTTTCATAGGCGTTTTGCTGGAGGACTGCAGAATCAGGCCCTTGCTCTGCTAAAACAATGAAGGCATCCACAGGCAGGTCTGATCATCCCCATTTTGCAGACGAGGAAACTGAAGCATAAAGTGATTTGTCTGAGGTTACACAGAGGTTAAATGCAAAGGAAATCTACAGAAAAGAAGACAGCACCTGATACTATTCCTCACCATTGGTGAGTCGAGACTCCTTTGATGCAATGACTGCATATTCTTCAGGCCATCATTCTCAAGGAGTTCTCTCGCCTTCCAGGGTAATGCCCTAATTACGGCTGCTTTGGCCATATCTGGGCAAACACCCCCTTTAAAGGTCTCTGTCAGCCCCATGATGCTGCCATCCCAACTTCAAGCATGGAAGTCCTTAGCTGTATGTAAGGCAGGTTCACAGTTCTAATGCATACAGGTAAGTCAAGGAAAGCCGTCTTCATAACAGATTTGTTTAAAGATCATAACACAGCAAGAATATTTACTATCTGTTTTGGATGGAAATAAATATGTGAGGCCAAGGCCTCAAATGTTTAGCTGACAAGATAGAAAAATCAATAAAGAAAATAACATTAGTCAAGGCAAGCAGAGCCTGCCCAGAGTTGGATTATATCCACTATAAACTCTGCCTGCAGTTGCAAACAGCTGTTACATGTGTGCTGAAGGGATTCTGAGATTGTTTGCAGAAGCATGAAATTCCAGTAAACTTGCAGGGCTCTGGGAAGATACAGTGACATTGACTTGAAGAGATGTCATCCAAGTTGTGTTAGTGGCAGTTCACAGGGTATACATGTTGCAATAACTGGAAATCCAGAGACAAGGATCAGATTAAATCTTTTCCTTACATTATTAGTCTGTGATGACAGCAAAAATGAAAGAAATCCCAATACACATGGTTTCATGCACACTGCTAATAAAACCCAAAGAACAAGATCTGTCAAGTGGCAGAAACCAGCCATGAATTTGTCACTCCCTGTGTGGGGGCAGAGGTATCCTAAATATTCGTTTGTACCTAGGACTTGAGACTAAGGCTGATCCTGCAAGGAACTGAGTACCTCGAGAGAATGGATGAGAACTCAGCATCTTTAAAGACAAAGCAATTAAAATCACAGCCAATGTAACCCTGCAATGAAGTAGGCAGCTCTACACTGCCACAGTACCTAGCATATGAAAATGCATGGAATACACAAGTCTATTCTGTCTCCTGTGAGCAATTTTTTAGCATGGGCAGGAGCAGAATGTCTCAAAGTGACTCAGCGGCTGGATGTTTACTTCACACCAGCAGGAAGCACAGCAAGCACTTAAGCTGTCTGTACATGGTGAAGCAGCTGGCAGCACATCTTCAATTTTTAACGGAGACCTGACCAATGAGAGTTAATAGTCCTGTTCTATAAATGTATCCAACCCTACATTATGATAAAACCTAGTTCTTCCACAGCACTTATCAGTAGATCTCAAAGCACTCTACAAAGGTCAGTCTCATTATTTTACAGATGGGGAAACTGAGGCACAAGGCAGTGAAGTGCCTTGCCCAAGGTCACCCAGCAGGCGAGTGGCAGAGCCAGGAAAAAAACCCAGGTCTCCGAAGCCCCAGTCTAGTGCTCTATTCAGTAGGACATACTGCCTCAGCAATGTTACAGAGCTGCATGGCTAAGCACCGATGAGTCAGGAAATGTCAACACAACCTTAACTCTTCCAGGTACGCATCAGGATACTGCCTTACATAATCCCTAGTTCTGAAGTAACGCAATTCCATACACAGGAAAATATGGCAATATTAAACATATCAGGCTGAATGAGACAGGGCCCCATGAATCCCAGCCTCATTTAGTGCCCATCTTGAGGATGGGACTGGAGAGAGGTGGGGGGAAATATCCCAAGCCAGTGGTTCCCTCCAAAGTCAGCAATCCCCCCCTTCAGACACTCCTTTCCGGTAGAGCTCAGGAGAGCAGATATTTTGTGGCTGCTCTCCTGCAAACTCCCGAATTCCCTTCCCAGGGCTCTTCCTCAGCTGCCAGGTCAGCATTATCCTACTCAAGGACTATCCATGGGCTCAGGAAGATGATGCCACAGAGGAAAGCCACGGCGCTGGCACTAGCAACCTTGCTACTCTAACAAGCAGCCTTAATGTGAAAAAATCGTTCGCTCTTCTGTCATATCCAATCCCTGAACAAAGCAGTATGGCCAAGCATGTACTGAAGATACAATTGATACTGTGTGTCAATGCTGAACTAAACTAACTACAATTGCAAGAATCAGTTCCATTCCCCCTGCCTCCACCACGGATTGAACAGGAGACATTTTAACTTAGGACATAGGCTGACTTTTCAGTCAGAAATTTTGACATCGTTTTTTCATTATTTTACCAGATATTCTTATAACTCAGTTTAGATAGAAAAAAAAAACCCTAAACCTGAAAGTTATTTAATGTAATCACAGGCGTGTAGGGGTTCAGACCCACTGAGGCCAGGTCTACACTAAAAAGTTAGGTTGACCCAGCTACGTCACTCAGGGGTGCGAAAAATCCATAGTAGTTAAATTGATCTAACTCCCGGCGTAGCCAGTGGGCAAGTCTACACTTAAAACACTGTGCCGCTGTATATAGATGACTTGTGCTTGATAATACGGGGGGAAAGGGCACAATGTAAAGGGGGGGAGCCACATGACCACCCCATGTATCACCCTAGGAGGAACATTCCACCCCACCTCTCTGGGCCAGGGCAGCCAATCCCACTGGGGTCACAGGAACGGGGAGCATGTGCTGTGCCTCTGGGCCAGGCCTGCTGGCTCCTGCCTGACTCACAGCACTAGTGTCTCCCTGGAGCTCCCATGCCCTCACGGACACCTCAGCATGGGTAAGGCATGGACAATGCCCCTACCTCTGGCTGAACAGAGGGACTCTGCTCCCGGCACCTTCCCCAGCGATCCCCCTGCCCTGCGCCCAGCCCAGGGCCTCCGTGCTTTCCCCATCCCACCACAGTTACCTGTGGGGGACTCTGTCCTTCCCTGCTGCGCCTCCCCACAGCACTTTTCCAGCTCACTTGGCCCCTGTCCCCAGCAACCGGGCCCAGGTGGGGCAGAGCTGCTTCTCACACCGGCTGACTCTGCTCAGGGTTGCTACCTCTGTGCAGCTCGGTACTGGTCTGCGAGGGCCCGGCTGGAGGTGGCCTCTCTGCTCCCCACCTGGGCTAGCTGCCGGGGACAGAGGCCGAGTGAGCCGAAGTCCCCCTACCCTCCAGCACGTTTCTGGCTCGCTTGGCCCGTCCCCAGCAGCCGGGTCCAGGCGGGGAGTGGAGGGGCCACCTCCCCAGCTGAGCTCTCTTGCAGACAGCGACCCTGAGCAGAGTCAACTGGTGTGAGAACCGGCTCAGTCTCACCCCCTCAAGGGGCTGAGTGAGCTGGAAGTGCTGGGGCAGAGGCACAGCAGCAGGACAGAGCTGCCCTCCCCCAGCGGCAGGGCAAGCAGAGCAAGGGCTGCCAGGGCAGCGCGGCACTTGCTGAAATCTTGGGACGGGGGAAGGGAGAAGGAGAGACACGGGACTTGACCCCGCATGCCCCACTGTAGCGTTTAAGTGAAGACACTCCAATTGGACAAAAGAGAGCTCTCCCATTGGCACAATTAATCCACCTCCACAAGAGGCAGTAGCTATGTCGATGGGAGAAGCTGTCTACATGGAGGGGAGGGGTTAGGTTGGTATAACTACCTCACTCAGGGGTGTAGATTTTTCACTACACTAAAGTGTTTGAGCAGTGCAGCTGTACCACTGTAGCTCTAAGTGTAGACACAGCCTAAGAGAGGCCTAACAGGAGAACAGTGTCTAATTCCTTATCACTGACTTTATAGTGTGCCATTATCTAAGGCCATGTCTACACTAGAGGTGCTACAGTGGCACCATAGTGAAGACGTTTCCAACAATGAAGGATTTTTCCATCGCTGTAGATAATCTACCTCTCTGAGCAGCATTAGTTACGCTGATGGAAGCGGTGTGAATTTTTTACACCCGAGTGCCATAGCAATGTCCACCTATCTTTAAGTGTAGAACCAGCATCGTTAACTTAAAAATCCTGGGCCTAATTCTCCATTGCCTTGCAGCTTGTGATTTACACCTGAGAAAAGAGTGGAATTTTACACCCATTTTGCACAAGTGTAAATGGCTTCACATGGTGAAAATCCCTGGGCAATCAGACCCCTCTGTTTTACACAAACATTTCCTCATCTGTTATTAGCCTTAACAACAGGCTAACAAGATAACAAGACAAATCCAGTTTACTGTTTCCCCCATCACATGCTTTTACTTTTTGTGCAATGACAACTCTCTCCACTAGACATGGGGGGGGGAGGAAGCGGAGTCACTGAGGCCCTTTTCCTGCCTCAAATTGCACCACTACCATGCTAAAAATTAAGCACATGCACAAATCTTGGCAGGATTAAGGCCTTAGTGTAATTTCATTTGTGTCCTACCCAGTGTGCAGAAGTGAAATGCTATCACAGTAATCTATTTTGCCAGCTGGACGGTGCCAGAAGCATTTTAATTCTCATAAACAGACAGATCTTTTCTAATTAGATATCCGACTGAATTGCCTGCAGAGTGGCATAGCATGTAAAGCTCACTCTTCAATCAGTTCCGAACAGTAAATCTTCCTATTACAAAACTATTGAGAGATCCTTATATCTGGGGATTCTTTTGCTGGAGAACAACTATGATTCATAGTAATGAAAATGCTTTGGACTGCGAGTCAGCTCCCACTCAATTATTGATTTCCATAGGAACTGATTAATAACTGTGACAAAGCTCTGTCCGTGACTCAATGGGTCCTGCATTTCCTGGCGGATTTTGCTAGCTTCAGAGGCTCACTGTGACCCTCCACATAGCCCTTCTCTCTCTAGAGGCAAGGGTCACAGCTTACTGAGCCATTTTCATCATAAGCCAACAAGGGAAGTGAGGAGAAGCAACCCTTCCTCATACAATCTCTGTTATCTCCCAGTCTCAGTGATTAATCAGGGAAAGGAGCGGGGAGCCCGGGCCCGCCCTCTACTCCGGGCTCCAGCCCAGGAACCCCTAAAATTAGTAGCTATGGTAGCTGACATTTTAGAAATAGGATGTGTACAATTCCCTAGGCCACTTCCCCACAGCAGCCCCCACTCAATATCTCCTTCACCATTACCTCAGGGCCTCCTTCCTTTCACCTGATATGGATTTGTACTACTAGTTCGTTCATTCCTCTCTCTTATAGCTCCTAACACCCACAGCTCACTGACTAAGTGGGAGGCTTTTAACTAGTTCCAGCCAGCCCTTGATTGGCTTCAGGTGTCCCAATCAATCTAGCTATCTCCACTGCCTTCTAGAAGGATCTTAATTGGCCCCAGGTGTCTTGATTAACCTGGAGCAACTGCCATTTCGTTACCATGGTATCAGGGATTTGTTTAGCCTGGGGCTAACATACCTGTTCCTCACTACTTTACAGTAGCCATCTGGCCTTGCCCCATCACATAACCTAAATGTAACAGAGATATGTAGTCTATTCTTGCTAACCTGCAATACTTGGATAGGAAATCACAATTGAGAGCATCCTCAAGCCTACAGAAAGGGAGAAACATATGTTGGACATGATAGAAACCCACTGGGCCAAAGAGCCAGTTAACTATTCTGCCAGTTATTCAGAGGCCACCTGCCCCCACAGGAGCTGAAGGATAAATGTTTTTATTGAAAGGGGGGAGTTGATTAATGAGGGCAGCACTGATTAATATTATGATTTAGTGGAATAGAGCAGCTGTAGTCACTCTATTTTTACACTAGTGAAAGAGTTCTCCAGACTGAGCAGCCACTACTTTGGGTTTCAGATCCATAAGATCAGACTATGAGTACCCATATTAATGAGAAAGCGTAATGTTAGTAGGGAAGCAATTATGCCAATACCTGTGGTCAGATTCTGACTATGCCCACTAAGAATCAGAGGTTTGCAGAAGCCAGAGCAGACTCCATCTTATCTGAGTACTTGTGTAGTCAATAAAAATGCTGTGCCTTGTTTCCAAGCAACCTGACTTTTGAGTGCTCATTAGCCATCACAACACCTGACCAGAAGCTAATCAGGACTCTGCAAATTATACATTCCCCGAATGCAGGTTAATCTTCACCCCCTCCCCAAGCAGGGATCTCTGTTGGGACACATGCAAGACCCAATTGCTCACCGTGATGTAACGATCTTAGAATAGGATTCATAAGTGGGACACAGATACCAGGTCAGAGAGGACAAATCTTCCAGTTGTTTTAAAGACTGAATGAATTCCCCTGAACTATAGTTTGAACTTACTGAAATCAGATACTTTTAAAATTGTACGAGGCACAACATTCCACCTGGGGCCAGGTATTCTTGTTGACACAAAGTAGCCAACCAGTTTCAGGTTCTTCAGAGATGGTGGTGGGGAACCATGCTGCTCCTGTTCTTGGTCTGCCTCCTCCCACTGTATGAAGCTCAAACTCTTGGGAGTTTCCCAGAGCAGCTTTAATGAGGAAACCATTCTCAGAAGTTTGATCTGCCAAAGGCCAGTCCCCTCAGCTCATGAAAATGAAGAGGATACCATGCCTGATATTTACTTATCAAATGGACTGAATGAAAGCTGTGATCTGATTGGCTAATGCGGTTTCCAAGCCCTGTAACTATTAAACTGCAGCACCTCATAAGACTGAGTGGTGAAAAGCCCTAGCCTGATCCCACTTGAAATCCATTGCAAAATTCCACTGATGATTTCAGCAGGAGCAGATCAGTCCTTTTGTTTGGCAAAATTTGTTCCACAGTTTGACTGCTTATCCAAACCTTTTCAGACTCCTGCTTCCTCCTACTCTGAAACTGTAGGCTTTGCCCCCCCTTTATCCTCTAAAAACCTTCCTCCATCCCCCCTCGCCCCAAATCCTCAGGCTGCATCTCTTCATTTACTAGGGTTACCATCCATCCATATTTCCCCAGACATGTCCAGCTTTTTCATCTTTAAATAGCCGTCCGGGAGGAATTGGTAACAAGGTTAAAAAGTCCGGGATTTTTCCCCCTCTCCTCCCTCCCTCCCTCCCTTCCATGCAGAGTGCGGCATGGCTGATTGGGCAGCTGGGCCTGATTGAGCCGCTCCCATTGGCCTCCAGCAGCCAGAGCCCCTCCCCTGCTGCCTCAGCACTCTGTGGGGGAGGTGTGTTTTGCCTCAACGTGGAGGAATCAGCATCTGACCGGCATAGGCATGGTAAGGGGAGTCCCGGGGGGCAGTCAGGGAGCCGGGAGAGGGTTTGATGGGTCGGGAGTTCTGGGGGTGGGGGTGTAAATATGAGGTGCGGGGGGCAGCGGATTATATTATTTTGTGGTGCCTGAGCTCCAGCAATATCCAGGGCCCTGCTCCAGCAACAGTTGGAGCTGGGTCTCTCCCCCGGCCCTGCCTGCCACCCCCCAACACACGTTTTCCCCCCCCCCGCCTGAAAGAAAGCAGCACGCGCCTCTCCCGTGCCTGCTTGTGCTGCCGGAGTAGCACATTCCTACAAGGAGCTCTGCTCCCGGCAGCAACTGCTGTCTGCTGCCCCAGGGTCCTAGTGACCCCCATCCACTAACGGCAAGGCAGGTTTCCCTTACCCTTCCCTTCCACCCTAGCTCTGAGCCTCTCCAACGCCCCAAACCCCTTATCCCCAGCCCCAATCCCCCCGCACCCTAATCCTCTGCCCTCCTCCTGCATCATGAACCCCTCACCTCTGCACCCCTCCTATCACCAAACTCTCTCCCAAACCCCCTCCCCCTTCCCACAGCCCCCTTCCTGCCCTCAAACTCCCTCCCAAAGCCTGCACCTCCTCCCTTTGCACTGCCTCCAACCCTCAAACTCCATCCCACAGCCTGCACCCCTCACCCCCTGCCCCAGCCCGGAGCCTGCACCCAGCACCCAAACTCCATCCCAGAGTCTGCACCCTGCACCATAGCCCAGGACCTGCACCCCAGACCCCAGACCCCCTCCCAGAGCCTTAGGCAGGTGCGGGGGGCGAAGTGGAGGGGGTGGGTTCTGAGCACCTCCAAAATTTCTACAAACCTGCCACCCGTAAGGGTCGGGGCAGTCAGGGGACAGGTAGGGTCCTAGGGGGGCAGTTAGGGTGGGGGGGTTCTCATGAGGGGACAGTCAGGGGACAAGAAGCAGGGGGGGTTGGGGGTTCTGAGGGGGGCAGTCAGGGGGTGGGAAGTGGGAGGGAGTGGATGGAGGCAGGGCGGGGCTAGAGTGGGGCTTCCCCCCCCCCCAGTGTCCTCTTTTTTGATTGTGGCAATGTGGTAACCCTACATTAACTCCCAAACTTCTCCCAGAACACCCACACTCACCACTTCAGGTCATGCACAACTTATAAGTGCAGTGATTCAAGGTCCCAACTGACAGGCTGCCTCCTCTGTCCTCAGGTGGCAATTGTCAGATACAGACCCCAGAGAGTTTCAGGGAGAGAACTGAGAGCAGTTTATTGTAGGACGGAAGGCAGAGGAAACCTCAAACTTCTAGCACTCAGGCTAACTTGGAGATGGGGTAACAAAATGGACCATGTGGTTGGCCTACCTCAGCATCAAATGGTATTGGCAACACCTTCCTGAAAGGCAGACTCAGACCAGACTCCACCCACTCCTCACCCAGCTGCTCTGGGGATGCGATATCAGTGAGCACTTGCCTACTCCTACACACCTAGACCCACTGTCCAGCTAGCTCACACAGGTCTCTAGTCTAAGGCACAAACTAGCCAGTCCATGTTTTTTTCTCCTGAGACAATTTTAATTAGTAGCTTTTGGCCCTAGTTCTAGTGTAGTTGCACGGGGGGGCTAAAGGCAGAATTTGCCCTGTGGAATTTAAATAGTTAAATGGTTATTGTTTCAGAGACCACAGGAAATGTAACCAGGATAGCAGAGATAGCCTTGCTCTCTGTAATACTGACCATCAAATCCTCCACTGGCAATAACAGCTCTGTATATAGTTATTTATTATTGTGTCATCTGGCCCAGTTCTCAAAGATTCATAGACTCTAAGCCAAGAAGTGTCCATTCTAATCATCTAGTCTGACCTCCTGCACAAAACAAGCCAGAAAATGTTGTTAAGTGGCTCCTGAATCAAGCCCATCCCTTCTGGCTGAGCTAGCACATACTGTTCCTTTTAGAAAGATAGCAAGTCTTGATGTAAAGACTCCAAGTGACGGTGAATCTCCTCTCACATGGCTGTAAATTGGGCCTCACTCCGCTCAGTCAGAGGAGTTAAATCAGTGGAAAACTGATGGATGTGAAAGGACAATCAGGCTCAGTGTTTTTCATGAGGTTACAAACCAAGTAGCTGATCACAAGAGACAGATGCTGCAGCATTGGGTGGGGTTTGGTGTGCATGGTTCTCTTTTTTGGTCATGTGTCTAAACAAGGGGTCGGCAACCTTTCAGAAGTGGTGGGCCGAGTCTTCATTTATTCACTCTAATTTAAGGTTTCGCGTGCCAGTAATACATTTTAACATTTTTAGAAGGTCTCTTTCTATACGTCTATAATATATAACTAAACAATTTTTGTATGTAAAGTAAATAAGGTTTTTAAAATGTTTAAGAAGCTTCATTTAAAATTAAATTAAAATGCAGAGCCCCCCGGACCGGTGGCCAGGACCCGGGCAGTGTGAGTGCCACTGAAAATCAGCTCACGTGCTGCCTTCAGCACGCATGCCATAGGTTGCCTACCCCTGGTCTAAGCTCTTTTCATAAATCAAATCATAGCACTCAGGGCATTTAGGCATCCAACTCCCACTGAAATCAATGGGAGTTAAGCAACTAAATACTTTTGAGGATTTGGGCCTTACTGCCTTGAGGCCTCTCCAGTAGCACAAATCCAGCATAAGACAGCATTACAACATGCTCAGTTGTATCTAAATTAAATAGTATGCTTGCACTGGAAACGAAGGGTCTGATTCCCTCTTACCATGTGTACCAGGAGTAAACTCACTGAAATCAATGGATACACACTGGTGTAAATGAGAAGACAATCAGAATCACAGGCCCCAATAATGCAATTGGAAGAGGCCTGCAGGGGAGCTTTAGCCCTAGGGCTTCCATTCAGGAGGACACCTGGGCCTGAATAGAGTCTTGCTGATGTCAATGGGCCCCTATGCAGAGGGCAGTTGCAGGATCAGGGCTTAGGTTAGCATTAAAAAAAAACATAAACGAACACTCTCAACCTGGAAATGGCTCAGTTTCAAAAAATGACTTTAATGTAGTTTATGGAACTGCCCCTGTCCCTGACCCCCCCCCTTCCACCCACCCCCTGACATTTTTTGTTGTTTTACAATCACATTTTCCTATTTAAAAAAAAACATGTTTCTCCCCCTTGCTGGTGGTTGACAGACCAACCCAAAGGACATGGGTAACTAACAGTCCGAATAGTGAAGCTAACTCCATACAAAGTGCTGCCAAATGCACTGAGGATTTTTTCTTCTTCTTCATCTCTTTCATTTCCAGTAAAGTAATGTTATTAGGAACAAACGTCTCTGACAGAGTGAGTTTTAAATGGGGAGTGTCCCTTTAAACTACATTTTTCTAATCAAATACATAATTTTCAAGCACCCAAAATCAGTGTTGTATATTAGACATAGAAACAAACTGATTAAAGCCTCATTATGAAACACACAATTTCTATCAGCTTTTACTTCTCCTTGAGGACTTTCATATTAAAGCAGGCTTTGGGTTTTTTAATTAGCCCTTTTTACATGGCCAAATTACCCTGGAGTCTTCTACTTGATTTTCCAGTACCCAGGGAAGGATTTTTTTTTTGAAGTGTTCAATACTTGACTAGAAATGTATTTTCTATTAGTCTTCGCTACCAGTGATAATAAGGCTGTATTAAAGACATTCTGATAATTTAGAGAGAGAAAAGCAGAATGGCAGAGCACAAACTTCAAAGCAGCAATAGCTTTGATACTAGAATCTTATTAATTTCCTCACTTACACAAGGCAAGTTAGCAATTCACTGAGGTGAAATTCACTCACGCAGCTGGGGCTGTGGGAGGCCTCCACTCAGCAAAGCCAGCATGGCTGATTGCATCCATTCTGCAGCCATACTGTGGGCGGGGAGCCGGGAGTGAGCTGTTAATGTATTTTTATTTCGCTTCTTGGCTTGTTTTATTTTAACGTTCAGTATTATTATTTATCATTTGCATTGCCATAATACCTAGGAGCCCCGGTCATGGACCAGGGGTTGGCAACCTTTCAAAGAAGAAGAGACATTTTTTTGTTTTCGTCTTTGACCAAAATATTTCGAGAGTCGCATCACACGCAAAGCTACCTGTAGAGTTAGAGTTTATCAACTAATAATAATTGAACATATTAATGTTATTACTACTCAAATACTTTTAATGCGACTTCTGCTGTTGTTCAATATGCCGTGATTTTCATTTCAAGCAGGACTCAAGACTAACATCTTGCAGTTGGCGCCTCAGTTTGTTTTTGATTAAATTCGTTTTGAAAAACACATGTTCACAGAAGTATGTTGAACCAAAGATTAAGAGAAGCCCAAATGCATATTTCTTCAGCTGGCTGTACGTATCTGGTAGATAATTCCACATGTTGAACATAATCTGGTCTTGCTGTTTACGGTTATCCATTTCAGACCACTTGTGTTGTAGCGCCAGGGTAAATTTCTGCCTTTCCAGATTTTCAAGTTCAGTGACAAGATCTTTCAATTTTGAATTCCATAAATCCTTGTCTTGCAAGTCCGCTAATTCAAGTTCAAATTGCGCTTGATTGATTCCCGCAAATGCTGAAAAATTCAACGTCAGTTTCAAGCGGTTTTAACAGAAATGACAAAGTGGCCTTTTCCCTTCTGAACTCGTGAAATTGGTCAGCAAATGTAGCTTGTATTTTGATGACTGTTTCTGCAAGGAACCTAACATCAATGTCACAGTCGTTTGTTTGTTCGTATTGCTTCGGGTTTGGGAAATGTACTAACATGCCCGTCTCAATGTCCCTTACAAAGACAGCTTTCGTTCAAATGAAAGAACTTCTTCCAAAAGTGAAATTGCAGTATTTCCTTTTCCCTGTAGTTTCCGATTCAACACGTTTAAATGAGAAGTTAAATCCACCATGAAATTGAATTTCTGCAGCCAGTGAGGATCCGTTAGCACCACATCCATTAGGCCCTTTCCTCAGAGGAACACCCAAATTTCCACAAGACATGACGCAAACCTCACCAGGATTGCACCTCTGGAAAGCCATCTTACCTTGTTATACATGAGAAGATCAAAATATTGGCTGTTAACTTCTCAAAGAAGTTCGCAAAACTGCCGATGATTGAGAGCGCTTGCCATTATTTTGTTAACAATCGGCACAACCATTTCCATTACTTTTGAGATTTCCTCTGGAAAGGTTCGTGCACATAGTGCCTCCTGGTGCATTATGCAGTGAAATGAAATAACATTAGCATTTCTCTAATTTTCTTAACTATTTCATCTTTGTTTTTAAAATTGCTAAAGAGGTGCTCAGGTGTTTTAATGAAACATTCTTTCACATATTCTCCATCTGTGAATGGCTTCCCTCGTTTGACAATTTCTTGAGCTGCAATGAAACTAGCAGTAGTGATTTCGCTTGGCACTGTACAAACACAGCACACCAAGACAGGCCCTTCCGCAAAGAGCTTACAATCTAAGTGTAAGACAAGACACAACAGAAGGCTACAGACAGAGGGGGGGAGTACAAAGAAACAATGAGACAATATTGGTCAACGTGACAAGCTGTGGTCTAAGCACCTTGCAGCCTAACTGTTTTCTGGTGTTTATCTGTTTCATTGGTCACACCTGGCGGGTTCTCTCTACCATACCCAAGCCCCATGCTTTTCCCAAGCTCTGACTGCCAAGCTAAGGCTGCAATCTACCCCTCACTGAAAAAGTCAGTTCCAGAATCTATGCTTTTTGGGTAAAATTTCTAGTGTCTAAGAGACATAAGGAGTCTAAGACCCAGTGAAAGTTAATGGGATTCAGGCATTTTTGAAAAATTTATCTGTATTTTTTTTTAATTGCTTATACACTTAACCCTCACGACTATGGCTGTGAAGAAAACCTTAAAAATATGAATAATGCTGCCGTCTTCCTCAGTTTGCAAACAGCTTGAAAGAATCATTTTGAGAGTTATATTCACTATATTCTCTATTCACCTCAATGGATTGTTGGCTTGGAAACATCAAGAGGACAATTTAAATGCCAACATTAACTATTTCATTAACTGAGCATTGTAATAGACACATGCAGGGAGGGAGTTTAACCTACAGTCCCAAAGTCCCTGGGCTCCAAAAGCCCCACTTTCAACCCAGCTGCCAACGCCTCCATGTCCTGGTGACTTCCATGAAGCTCTGCAGTGTCAAGACAAAAGTCTGCACCATACGGAACTCTGCACATGTGAGAAGAGTGCCAAATAAATGGCCTTTAATATCAAAGGGCCCAATTCCCCCTCCCCTCCCACATTTATTGCTTTCCTCAGTGGGATTATTTCAAGAGTAAAGTAATACTTGACACAAGTACAGGTGTCTGAATTGTGCCCCCCCCCAACAATAACACAGGCCTTCATGTACCGATTAGACTATTCTTTTTCGTATTCCAGGCAACAAAACGCCTCCATTTTAGTATTTAAATTAAGCAGCCAAAGAATTTCCAATGTATACCACCAACACAATGCTCCAGATGCCACGGGCCTTGTAGCACAGTTCAGGTCCATCTTACCGGGCTGTACTGGATCAGCCTTGGACGTACATACTTTCTTTCCCTCTCTTTGTGCTCACTGCTACTGAAATAATTGTTACTGCAAATACGGGTGTTTCTTTTCCTAACATTTCCATAGGATCATGCCACATGGGGGCCCACCTGCTGGTATGGAAGAGGGGCTCCTTTGCAGCACATGCTCCTCTCCAATGCAGCTCATCACAGCAGGGGCTCCATGGCAGTTGGGGCAGGTCCCACAGGTGGGAGGGAGAGGCGCATGGATTGGCTGCACTCTGTGGCACAGTCCTTTTTGCTTTAACTGCCTGTTGATTCCCTCCACAACTGCTGCACAACAAAGGTGGCCTGGCCACCTCCTCTGCAGTTCTGGGTGTGCCCTTCCTCCTGTAGATCCCCAGGATCTGTGAGGTTGAGAGACCTTACAGCTGCGCACTCCAAATCCTCTGCTCCCTCCCACTGCAGCGTGTAGTTTGTGGAAAATTCAAATTCTCTTACTTCTCTGGCCTTCTCTCATGTGTTTCTCCACAGGCAGGGTGATCTGGACCTAAATGTTTTAGTCATCAACTGGGAGCAGCAAAATCCAGTGGACTGAGAGTCAGGAGGCCTGGATTGAAATCCTGGCCTCTTTGAAGTCAATGGAAGTTTTGCTGTGGGGCTGAGGATTTCATCCATGGGTTCGCTTCCTGGCTCTGTGCTTTGTTCTCCCCAACTGTAAAGTAGCAACTATGTTCCTTAATCCTCCTTTGTAAAAGTATGTTAAGATCTATGGATGAAACGTACTATAGGAGAATTAAGCATGACTTAAATTCCTGCAGTGGTGAATCCTTTTGACCTCAGCATCCAAACTGTTTGTTGAATTTTTTTCCCAGCAGACTTTGTTCTGCAGAGATCTTTGGCACCACATAGTAATCATTAATGGAAACCTCTCACATGTTGTGAGAGGTTTGGGACAAACTGATCTAGCGACCATTGGGAACTGCTGCAGAGCTGCCTTTGATTCCGAAGAACCCCTGCTAAAGCAGTGGTACGTGGTGAGAGTAGCTGTTTTGCCTGGCTCTAAGATCTAATCTGCACTGATTATACAGGGAGCTTTATTCCAGAATCTCTGGATGGAATTTTATTTATATTTTTCACCCATGTTGGATTAGATGGCGAATGTCAGGGTTTTGTTGTGGCTGGAGCTGCACGTGTACTGTACACCAAACCAGGGTAGCTAATGCTGCACTTGGAAGTAAATGAAGCTCTGGTGAGTGCTGTACACCCAGCCACTGAAATGGCATGTGGCCAACAAAGCCAAATGAAGGACTTCCGCCTTTCACCTGCTAGTGGCCTGCCAAACATGCGGTTTTGCTTTCAGATAATAATAGCACCTAGTTCTTACACAGTGCTTTTCATCTGTAGGTCTCAAGGGAGACATCAGAACAACAGAACACCAGAGTGAGAGGAGAATCAGGCCAGGAGGGGTAATATTACCTGCTCAAGGCAAATCAGCAATTCAACTGGGAAGCTGGGATTAGAATGCAGGATTTGTTGACTCCCAACCATTAGCCCATCTTGCCTCTCACTACAAGGATTTCATTTTGCTTTGCAGTGAGAAGGTGGCTTTCATTTCATTTCTAGTCCATTGCTTCCTATTCAGTGCTCAGTTCACGACCCTCTGTCTCTGCACACCAGGCAAGGAAGTTATGTGTCAGACAAGTAGCTTTCCTCAGAACACACCCTTTTATTGGTCAGAGGAGCATAACAGAATGGAAAACAGGATCACTTTAAGTCATTAGCATCGCAAGTGGCCTTTTTATTTATTACCTGCCAGACTAAAATAACATTAGTAGATCTCATGTGAACAGCCTGTACATCTGGAAGGAGAACAAACCATGTGAATAGATGCCAGAGGCTGTCATCTTGTCTGCAGAGAAACGAAAGCTCCAGGAAGCCATGGCTGTCAGGAGCTACAGGGAATGTGCAGCAGGAAGGGACAGCTGTTGCAGTGAGCAGTCTCGCAACTGTCATCCCCAGAATGAAGTCCCCTTGTTCACTTACCTCATGCCATCCCTTCTCTATCAGATCTCCCCCAACTTTTCCCTCTTAGTCATTGACCAGTTGTAATGGGCTGTGCTCACCACGGTGGCGCCTCCTACTGGTTGCTCCGGGAATTATCTCTGTCCATCAGCAGGGCACCCTCCTCTTGTGGTGTCTCATTCTCTGTCACTGCTTCTCCACCACCTTCGCTGTTTGTTGGGACCCGGGTCATTCCCAGACCGTGGCGGCCTCTTCAGGGCACAGCACAACCCTAACCCCGTTGTCTCCCCCCTTCTGGGGGAACCGGCAGTCCTTCGCCTGGCCTCTCACCGCAGTGGTGAACTGCAGCCCCTAGTCCAGCCCCTCGCTCAGGGGCAAACTGCATTCCTTTGGCTGGCCACTTCCCTCGGTGGTCAGTGGGGCAAAGGGGGGGCCCAGGCCCTCCCGCTACTCTGGGCTCCGACCCAGGGACCCTATAGCTGGTAGCTGCTCACTGCCTCTCCTTCCCCTCTGCCGCTACCTGCTTTCCCTGGGCCACTTCCCCATAGCCCCAGCACCTACTCATCCCCTGTATCAAGGTCTCAGTCTGAGACAGGGCCGGCTCCAGGCACCAGCCTGGCAAGCAGGTGCTTGGGGTGGCCCCTCCGGAGAGGGGCGGCACATCCAGCTATTTGGCGGCAATTCAGCGGACGGTCCCTCACTCTGGCTTGGAGCGAAGGACCTCCCGCCGAATTGCCACCACAGATTGTGATCGCAACTTTTTTTTTTTTTTTTTTTTTGGCTGCTTGGGGTGGCTAAAACCCTGGAGCCGGCCCTGGTCTGGGAGCCAGCCAGGCTGGAGCTCCGCTTGCTCCGCTGACCCTACCCAGCACTGCTCTGTCCCAGGTACTTCTCTCTACAGGCAGACAGTTCTTCTCCCTCAAGCTCCAGGGAGAGACTGCTCTCCTCTCCGCCCTGCAGCCCTTCTTATAGGGCCCAACCTGGCCCTGACTGACTGTTTCTAAGCCTTCCTCTGGTTGGCTGGGTTCTGTGCAGCCGCTTCAAGGGCTGCTATTAACCCTTTGTCAACCAGTGAGGGGCAGCTGCCCTGTCACACCAGCCCTGAGGAATGTTCATGTGAATATCCTGTGTCATTTAGTGTAAACTGTTCCCTTCAAATGAATGGGAAGCACTGTCTTGAACTAGGATCAACTAGAAGCTTCACTCCATTGATTAGACATACTTTTGCTTTTTGTTTCATTTTTTTTTCCTTCCCCAGAAAGCTGATTTGAAATAATCAGCCAATTTCCCGCACCACTAGAGGTGTAATTATTTGTGACCATTCCACAGAGATTAGAATATGTCAAAAAATGATTAAGTCAGACATTCGTGCTTGGCACCATTCAGTTGTTCTGCTGGTTGTTCTCCACTGAACTCTGGACAATAATCACATTTAGAGATGAGAATATATCCCCTTTAAAAACAGGCTCAGGCTGATTCCATATTATTTTCCTTGAGAAAAACTCCCTGCTTTGAAATTCCCACCTCCCCCAGAAAGAACAGAAAAAAAAAAATCTCTATGTATAGCCACACCTATAATTAATGTGCATGCACACCCACATATCTGAGAGACATAGGTGAAGGTGAGAGCTATATGGGAAATTGCAGAAACGTGATTAATTTTTCCGCACCTTTGACTATCACCTGCACTCTGCCCTAATCCATTGCTGCTAGGACTACACTTTGGGATGGCCTGCATAACTCATTGTTTTGCCACTGCTGAGCAAGGTGTCCATCAAACCTTCCTGTCCCACCATACTGTCATATGCTCTAGAAGCATGGTGGTGGAGGGGGCAAGATTTGGAGCGCCAATAGGGGTCCATGTCCTCTGTTCAAAAGGCTTCCTCTTCCCCAATGTGCAGGAAGGTTTGGAGGGTGGGGAGGAGCCAGAGGTTATGTGAATGGACCCATCACCCATGCTGACAATGCAGCCCTGAGATTGCAGTAGGGCAGGACTAGTCAATTATTTTTTGTCAAGGCCCAAATTTCTTGGTCAAGGTATAGTCAAGGTCCAGAGTTCAGAGAAAATAATAATAAAAGAATTATGATACTAAATACATAAATAAAAAGATTTTGGGGGTCCATTCAAAAGCATCTGGTGGTCCGGATTTGGCCTACAGTCCACCTATTGACTACCCCTGCAGTAGGGAATGCATTGTGGGGCTGTAGCTGTTCTGTTGCATGGGCTGCATTTTTCCCCAATGGACCTTACCTGGTGCACAGCCCAGTCACTCAGAACATCTGGATTTAAAATTGGCCCCCTATTACTGTGAGCTGGGTAGAAGATCAGCCCCCTAAGTAAATCATATGTAACACCATTTAGACAGGATGATGAGATGTCTCTGAGATTCCCATCTCAAGTGCACTGTGATGGGGTCTACAGGCCCCACACTGAACCAGGGCAGGGAGTAGAACAATAGTGGGCTAGGGAGGCCCCACCCCTTAACAAGGGCAGGGCATGTTCCCAGGAGAGGCACAGTCAAAAGGACAATGGTAGCCCAGGGAGGGGGAATGAGCCGGATGTAGCGCTGGGAAGCCAGGCTGATGCCGAGCAGGGAGAGGCAACCACTTGGCGATGGCTGCTCTAGGGTTAGGTCCTGCCCACTCTCCCTTTGGGAGCTGAAAGCCCTCAGAGAGATCGACTGACTGAACTAGACACTGAGAGACCATGGAAACTGGTGACCATGCTCCAGACTGGCAGGAAGTGACCCGGGGATAACATAATTTGGATTTGCTCAGTAACTGGGATGGACACTTTGAGACACCTTTAGCACCCTGGGTTGGGATCTGGTGGAATGGGTGGGCCTGGAACATCTTGCCTTCCCTCCCTTTCACCTTCAGCTTGTTTGCTGCCCCAGAGCTCATCACTACAATCAGAGCATCGGGGCGTGATTGAGACTGCAGCTGGGGCCCCCTCTAGGAGGACTAGACCGGCAGCACCTGAAAGGCCATGAGCTGTTCACTAGTTCAGCTGGTCTCCAGACCTTCCCACTACATGCACACTGCTGTAAACACTGTTTATTTGCTACTTTCTCCACTAACCAAATGTTGGTTTCACTGGCATGACACATGTGACTTATCGGTCAATGTGTTATACATTGCATGCAGAGCTGACCATACAGTATGTCCCTGAAACATTGTCCCTTGTGTACTAAGGGTAAGAGAATTCTTGCCTTGCTTACAAGTCTATTCCAAACCAGGAGGTCTTGGATCTTTTTTATTCTTTCCCCAAGGGCCTAATCTAACTCTCGTCAATGGAAATATCAGATCAGGCACCAACTTTACTTCTTCAGCCTCTGACTGAAAAAAGAAAAGAGCCCACTACCTGCAGCTGCAGCAATGAATCCTGATGTTATCTCAGGTAATTGGGATGGGTTATGTCAGAACAAGGGGATGCATTTTTACTTCTTTAAACATGGCCCTTCATTGTATTGTAAGGAGCGTTGTGTGTATGTCCCGCTTACTGCAGTTTTCAGGGGAAGGAGTCTACTTTTAGTGTTTTTGCACTGTCAGCAACCCACATGGCTTCAAATTCCTTGAATGGACTCTTTGCAAAGAATAACTACTCATGAGTTAGTGGGTCAAAGTTTTATTTTTATTCCTGATACAGTTCCTAGTTTGTTAAATATATAGTGCTCATGAACCATTAAAGCAGAAGTAGCATGCATCGTTGTGTAGGCGTGTAAATAAAAACACTTATAGGAAAAAGTGGCAGCTGCAATAAATAAGCCCTTATTTCTTCCCCCTGATGTTACCTACACTACAGCAGAAAAAAAGAGATGAGAAACACCCAAGCAGTATATCTGGCTTTAACAATCAAAAAATACACTGGGAAGTGCAAGGTGAGCACTCTTGTAACTGCTGAGTGGTGAATGCTTGAACTGTCCTGCCTGATTATGGATTATCTATTAAATGTGTATATAATGTGGTCACACCCAGAGGTCCTAATCAAAGGCTCAGGACCCGACTGTGATCAGCACTGTACAAACACATGCAGAGTTGTGATCCCTGAAGAATTTACAATCCAAGGCCCCAACCCTGCAAACACTTGCACAGGTGATTGATGTCAGCTTGGACCAACTCGCATGCATAATCACTGGCAGGATCAGAGCCAGAATGACCTATGGAGGGACTACACTCACGACGTAGACAACTTTCACACACATTTGCAATTTAAAAATGACCAGAAACAGATGATATTTCAGCAATCCCCAGCAGCCATTGGCCCACTTCCAATGGGCATTGCACCATAGATGGGAATGGGATGGTGTTGTGATGAAAGCGGGATCATTAAAGCAGCCTGGTGGAGACATGCTTCAGAGCACTCCTTACTGCTACCCCAAAAGAGAGAAGTGTCTGACTCTCCGGGTCCTGCTGCCAATCACAGCACATGCTCGGGGGAGCTCCCAGCCTGTCTTCAGCACCAAACCAGCTGACTACATGCTCTTGGGTCAGTTAGGACCAAACCTGACTGCAAGGAGTTACAAAGGGTTCTCACAAAACTGGGTGGGCAACAAAACAGCAGATGAAATTCAGTGTTGGTAAATGCAAAGTAATGCACCTGGGGAAAAACAGTTCCAACTATACATACAAAATAATGAGCTGTTACCACTCAAGAAAGAGATCTTGGAGGCAACATAGATAGTTCTCTGCTCAATGTGCAGCAGCAGTCACAAAAGCTAACAATGTTAGGAACCATTAGGAAAGAGATAGATAATAAGACAGAAAAAATCATAATGCCACTATATAAATCCATGGTATGCCCACATCTCGAATAGTGCATGCAATTCTGGTCACCCATCTCAAAAAAGATGTATTCAAATTGGAAACGGTACAGAGAAGGGCAATAAAAATGATTAGAGAACAGATTCCATATAAGGAGATTAAAAAGACTGGGACTGTTCAGCTTGGAAAAGAGATGACTAAAGGGGGGATATGGTACAAAATCATGAATGGCCTGGAGAAAGTGAATAGAGAAGTGTTATTTATCCCTTCACATAACACACAAACAAGGGTTCACCCAATGAAATTAATAGGCAGAAGGTTTAAAACAAACATAAGCAACTACTTCTTCACACAACGCAGCCAACTCGTGGAACTCGCCACCAGGGGATGTTGTGAAGACCAAAAGTATAACTGGGTTCAAAAAAGAATTAGATAAGTACATGGAAGATAGATCCATCAATGGCTATTAGCCAAGATGATCAGGGGGCAACCCCATGTTCTGGGTGTACCTAAAAGTCAGACTGCCAGAAGCTGGAACAGGATGACAGGATGGATCACTCGATAATTGCCCTGTTCTATTCCTTCCTTCTGAATCATCTGGCATTGGCCACTGTCAGAAGACAGGACACTGAGCTAGATGGACCATTGGTCTGACACAGTATGGCCATTCTTAGTTCTTAATACAGTGTTGGCGTGTGTTAGCTGGCTTCCCACCCAGTGCATTGAGGATACATCTACATTCCAAAAACAAACCCGGAGCAGTGAGTCTCTGAACGTGGGTCTATGGACTTGGACTCATGTTCCTGCTTGGGTTGGAGCTCGGGCTCCAAAACCCAACCCCTCTCATTGGGTTTCAGCGCCACAGCACAAGCCCTGCAAACTTTGTAGACCTGGGCTCTGAAACTTGCTGATTTTTGTTGTTTTTTGGGTGTGTTGCAATGCAGACATATCCTTGAGAGAGCTAGGAGTATATCCTGCCGTGCTCCTGCAGGGGTCCTCTGATAAAGGATCAGGGCCCCAATTCAGCAGAGCTTATAAACACAATTGTCATCCCTATTCTGCAAAGCACCAAAGCATGTGCATAAAATTAAACATGTGCTTAAGTGCTTTATTGAACTGGAATGTATTACCCACTCAAGGCCTAAGCATCCACCTACCCAACACCACAGGATTTTATGCACAATCATTTTTTTAATTCAGTAGCTGCTTTGGCTTTAAGTAAGAAGCAGAAACACGTTCCCCTTGCATCTGCAAACTATTACAAACCACACTACGTCACTAGGAGCCTCTCCTCAGAGAACAATAAGTTGTATCCACTAAAACCCTAATGCGTTCAGCTCATCCATCTGCTGAAACACAATTTCTTAGGAGCAGAAACTTATCTCCTAACCTAACATTAGAAAGTCATAATAGCTGTTACACTTCTGCACCATTTTAGCATTCTTTAAGCAGCAGAATATGCATTTATTCAATTCCACATCCATGCCCTAGAGAGTCAGCTTTTCAGTCTCTCATGAATGCTTCCTTTTATTTGTGTTAAGCGAAGAAGAGCCACTGCTCATAACTATAGGTTCTGATGAGCCTCTGTTCATGGGATGAGTTTTATTGTTCCACTGCCAGGCAGCCGAATGCTTTTCCAGGACAATTCTTTTATTTTAAAGCTATAAAATGAGAGATTCAATCTGAGATTGCATTTTTATGAAAACATCCCACAAACATGAATTGCGTATTACTAGATTGTTCCATGCCACAGATTTATCCAGCTCCTCTCTCCCGCCCTTGCAGTACTTAATGTATTTAGGATTCCGCTGGGGCGTGGCCTGAGCAATAGACGATGTGCACTTGTGCTGCCCCAGGTACAAAGCAAAGGCCAGATTGTGATGCTCTGGTTCCCACCTTGTTCTGGGAGGCAATGGGAAATACTGTGCTTCAGCCCCTACACCTGGCATGTTGGTTCAGCTGCACTGGCTGGCATGTTGAGGGAGGTGGAGCCATGGTAGCAGTCCCACAGAGGCTACTCTCCAACCCCTTGTGCTGTTACCCACGATGCAGATAGCCAAGGCAAGGAAGTTCAATAGTCCCTTATGCCGATGTGTAAGGCACCTCATAACCGAACCCTTATTTGGATGGAGAGCAAGGGGAAAAGGCCATGCTATATTTACTCTCTATTCCAGACACTGTGAACACCAGACTGTCATATACAGGAAATTATTGTTTAAATAAAGCATCAGTGCTGATGTGTCAGTTGGTTTGCCTTCACGTTGGCATGATACTGAGCCACACACAGTGTTCTGATTCACCCCTAGAGGAATGCACATCACGCCCCTTCATGTCTTGTGTGCACGCTTGACTGGCAGCCCGGAAATCTGGGGTCTGTTCCCAGCTCTGCCACAGACTTGTAGGGATGGCTTTGGGCAAGTTGTTTAGGCTGTGATTTTTCAAAAACAGGTGCTTAAAGTTCGGCTTCTAAATCCATTGCTAGGCACCTAACAAGGGGCCTGATTTTGCAGCAGTGTTGAGCGCCCAACATCAGCTCAGTGGCTGGCAGTGGGAGAAGAGCTTTTCTACGGTTGCAGCATGAAGTAGTTCCCTCAGGCTTGAGGCTGTGCTCTGACCCCTCCCCTCCTCAGCAGGACATTGCTATCCAGGAACTTTGGGGAAGACACTGTGGAATGTGGGCGGGTCACCCAGCACCCACTGGAGACCTCCTTGTGACCTCGTGGCTAGGAAACACCAATCTATGGGGACATCTACACTTGAATTTTTAATTGCAACTTAACATGTTAACTAACACGGTTGTAAATTCTAGCATAGACAGGACACAAATGTTTGTTGTTGATCATGTTTATCTTCAGCTTACGGTTAGACTCAACTGGGAATAAAAATTTGTGTCCTGGAACAAACATTTGTCTAATATCTACTATAGAATTGACAATGGTGTTAGTTAATACTAAGGTGCGATGTTCCCTTAAAAGTAGTGCTGCCATTTTCACATGGATTTATTATGGTCTGCATTCTTAAATATTTGTGATCTTAGAGGTATAGTCTAGGTGAGCTCTATACATTGAAAAACGGATACATCTCACACATGTATTGAATAACTGAGGACATAAAATTGAAGGGAGCATTTTGAACAGCAGTGGTAAGTCCCTGACAATTGATGTCTAAAAATGACCTTTGTCCAGTTCATTGTTTCCTTTGCTTCATTTCTGTTCCATTTGTTAAATTTTATAGAGAATGTTTTTGTTTTTTAATTTGTAGCTAGTGCTTGGATTCAGCTAGAACTGAAAGAACAGCATAGGCCTATGTATGATGGATCTCAGCCTTATGGTTAAATATACATACAGGATGTATTCCTCAGCTATCAGATGTTAAATAGATACTAAAGATCTAGTAGGTATCTTCCACCTCTAACTTCTGTTCACTCTGCTTTCATATCACCTATGAGTCTCCTACTCTCCAGTGTAGCTGCTCATATGCAGTGAGGTTTTAATGTTATGTCCATCACCGTAGTATCTGAATGCCTGTCACAATGGAGGAGATTATGACTGCCATTAATAGTGGTCTCAGGAACATACAACCTTCACCCTTTGACACTATTTGTGGGGAATTTTTTGTGCTCTGCCATGTAGCCTGTGCAGCAGGCAATGGGGTTGCATAGGTGTAAGTGGAGATAGAATTTGGTCCATGCTTTTTCTAATTTCAGAATATATTGTTCTGCCCCAGCCAGAGACTTGTTTTAAGTCAGCCACAGTGCATCCTCTCCTATAAATAAATCGTCTTAAATGGAGGTTTGCATGGCTTGTCAAGGGGAATGTTAGTATTAATAGAACTGAATGAATAAAAAGTGGGAAAACTTGATTTGCCCTTTTGAAATGTTTTTTCTTTTTCTTCAGGGGAAAATGAAGCATGGGGGTGACCACCCACTTGCAGAGTTGTGCATGTTTGACTACTTTTTAGCCATAAATTATATTCTCCAGTGGAGAACAGGCATTAAATCTACTTTTCTACTCATCTCAGTGCTTAGATGTTTAATGAAGACCTGAGCAAGTTGGTGTTTCCCTGTACTTCAGCTTTATGCTGTACAAACAGAACCTTCAACTCTTCTTTCCCATTAATATTAATGAGAGTTCTGCATATGCCATGACAGAATAAATGCCAAACTACAGGAACCATTTACTCCCTCCCCGGGGGAAGTGCAGCTACTTCAGGCAGTGTGAGAATAGGGCTAAAAGCAACCAAAAAGATATGAGAGAGCTTCCAGCAGTGCAGAGAAGAATCTACAGAAGATTAGTAATGCCAGGCAAGCAAGGGGTTATGGAGTCTAGGCACGTGATAGTGCTTGGATTTGGCACTAGGTACCAAAGCAACCAAACATCACAAAGTTAGTACCAGTAGGCAGGCAGGGCCCATTGCTATTGGAGGGGACTATATGAACTGGCTGACTGCTCCGACAATTCCTAGAGATGGAAGGCAAAGGCATAGCCATTAAATCTTTGGAAATTCTCCATGCAGCAGCGAGGTTGGTCAGACACAAACAGTAGGAATTGGCTGCAAAACCAACTCTTCTAGGACTAACAGACTAAACCGAAGAGCTAGAGAAGACCAAGACTCTGCTCAGTACACTTTCATGAGGCTCTTGTAACTGAGCTACGTCCGTAAAAACTGGTATTAACCCATTTCCATGTACTCTCTTTTCACACAGAGCTCACATCCTGACAGGCATATCAGTAAACGAAGAGCCTCCCACTATATATTATAGTAAGTGCCAATGTGACAAGGAATGATACATTGCAAGAGAAATAGTCTTATTCTATTGCATTTATTACCTTGTGATAGAAACCCAGTGCTTTCCTTCAGTAACTTCCCCCTGGCAGGCGTTAGCATGTCCCCTCTCCCTGTGCTTTAACACAAAATATGAACTTTTATATTTTAAAACTAAGCTGCTGGCTTGTTCACTTTCAAAAGCACCCCTCAGAGTGTAAACAATGAACACTTACCACTGCCTTGAAGAGAAAAGCAGCAGCAGCAGCAGATGAAGTATTGAATCTGCCTTTCCACTCATCTTTGTGCTTAGATAATTAAGGAAGACCGAGAGGGTGGTATTTCCCTGTATTGCTGCTTCCTGCCATACAAACATAGCTGCCTGCTCCCCCTCCCTCCCAAATTCCTATTCTTTTTTAAATGATCTCAAAAAGGGGGTAAACAGTGAAGTGGCAAAATTGCAGATACAAAACTACTCAAGATAGTTAAGTCCCAGGCTGACTGCAAAGAACTACAAAAGGATCTCTCAAAACTGGGTGACTGGGCAACAAAATGGCAGATGACATTTAATGTTGATAAATGCAAATACACATTGGAAAACATAATCCCAAATATACATATAAAATGATGGGGTCTAAATTAGCTGTTACCACTCAAGAAAGATCCTGGAGTCATTGCGGATAGTTCTCTGAAAACATCCACTCAATGTGCAGCGGCAGTCAAAAAAGCTAACAATGTTGGGAATGATTAAGAAAAGGATAGATAATAAGACAGAAAATATCATATTGCCTCTATATAAATTCATGGTACTCCCACATCTCGAATACTGCATGCAGATGTGGTCACCCCATCTCAAAAAAGATATATTGGACTTGGAAAAGGTTCAGAAAAGGGCAACAAAAATGATTAGGGGTATGGAACAGCTTCCTGTGAGGAGAAATTAATAAGACTGGGACTTTTCAGGTTGGAAAAGAGATGACTAAGGAGGGATATGATTGAGGTCTATAAAATCATGACTGGTGTAGAGAAATAAGGAAGTGTTATTTACTCCTCAGAACACAAAAACTAGGGGTCACCAAATGAAAGTAATAGCAGGTTTAAAACAAACAAAAGGAAGTATTTCTTCACACAATGCACAGTCAACCTGTGGAACTCTTTACCAGAGGATGTTGTGAAGGCCAAGACTATAACAGGGTTCAAAAAAGAACTAGATAAATTCATGGAGGATAGGTCCATCAATGGCTATTAGCCAGGATGGGCAGGGATGGTATCCCTAGCCTCTGTTTGCCAGAAGCTGGGAATGAGCGACAGGGTATGGATCACTTGATGGTTACCTGTTCTTTTCATTCCCTCTGGGGCATCTGGCATTGGCCACTGTCGGAAGACAGGATACTGGGCTAGATGGACCTTTGGTCTGACCCAGTATGGCCATTCTTATGTAACCCATGAAGAGGATCACTCACATCCCCACATCCTGCTCTTTGCTGAAGGACCCTGACGTGTTCTCATGGGGCTTGAACAGTGATGTCAAATGAAGCTGGACCACTCAAGCTTCCCCTCTGTTGAAATGAATGGGAAGACAAGCTGTAGAATCCGTATCCTTCCCCACTCCTCCCAACTACTCATACATCCCTATATCCATGGAAGGGAGAGCTGCTGCTCAGGATAGAGCTTTCCATGTGAACACTAGTCTGGTCATCCATGGATCTCAACTGAGTCCTCCAGCCAAAACAGAGAAGTAAGGAACAGATAAAGAAAAGTGAAATGCAAGGTAGTGGGTTCTCCCTCCCCTCCCCCATCATAAAAGAGCGTGATGGCAAAACTACCATCACCTTTAAGGTCCCATACTGCATTAGATTAGAAGAAGCAATTGCTAATATAGGCCCTTATTCAGCAAAACTTTGAGCATGTGCTAAAGCCTTATTGAAGCGAATGGGGTTTAAGCATGTGAATCGGGGCTATAGCGAAAAGCTGCTTCTGCCTAACGCGGTTTCAGCATGTTAAGTTAGGGCAGCTCAGAACTGGAGAAGGATCTGCTTTGGTTTTATTTTTTTAAATGGGTAAAAGATATTTGCTCAACTGGTTTTTAAAAATGGGTAAAAGCCAGCTCTCCTGCCTTCCCCAGCTTCTCAGGTAGAGTCAGACATGCTTGGAGGGTGCGTTTGCCAACAGGTCCAGGCCTACAATTTGATCATTAGAGAGCACAGCAGTGAAACAGAAAACTCAAGTGGTCACATGCCACTTTTAGGCTGGGATTTCCAAAGAGGGCAAAGTTAGGCACCAGCTCCCACATACTTCCAACTGGGCACCTAATTGTCCTAGGCTCATTGGGGGGGGGGGGGGGGGGGGGGGGGGAGGGAAGCCTTACCCTTAAAGTTGCCTTTCTTCTTCACTATTTTTCTGTGCCAGTCTCTTAGCCCATCCATCTCCAAAGCAGGATTTCCTTGTCTCACAACCTATGCTGTAATTAAGTTTTTCTGCCCCTTACCCATTTGTATTTTTTTTTCTTTTACCCTATTCTGACCCCCTTCCCCAGCACTGAGCAAGATATGCGACACTGCAAAGAAATCTCACAAGCCAGTACTGAATGCAAATGGAGAAGTTAATATAATTGGGAGTGAATCACTCAAAATTTAGGTTATACTGACCTCTAGGGGACTACAGTAAAAACTCCAAAAATATAAAGGCCTGAATTTCCATTTACACGAAGGCCCCTTCACAACACCAAGTGGTGATGTAAAGGAGCCTGAAAGTACATGTAGTGTAATTATACCCGTTTTCAGACCCCTTTACACTGCCACAGCTCTGTAAAGGGACCTTAGGTCCAAATTGTTCCCATTCCCTAGTTTCTTTATAATTTTGATACCTTAAGAAAAGCACACACAACCATGCACCTGTGTGTTTAAAACAAAGCAAGATATACATTTGCCAGTTATATAGTATTTTGTCAATTGCTGGGGCCAAGTGAGAAATGTATAAGCAAAATCCTTCTCTGATGCGGGAGGTGAAATATGAAGACTTATAGGACAAAAGGGTTTGTGGTTGTGGGCTTTTTAAAAGGGTGTATGGATCTGCTTAGATGGCATGCTTTTATTATGTTTCCTTTTGCTGCAATTGTGGTTGATGATGGAGGTGGGGCGGGCAGGGGCGGGCAGGGGCGAGATTTGCAATGTGTAGGCTACCGCGGGAACAAACTCTAAACCACAAAGCTAAATTTATCACATCACTGGAATAGCCTTGCTCTTTTACTGACATGGAAGAGGGAGTGCCCCAGACAGTTGTACTGAAGCCCTGTGCCTCCTGAAGAGCTGTCTGAAACTCAGACAGACAAGGTGGGTGAGGTAATATCTTTTATTGGGCCAACTTCTGTGAATGAGAGAGACAAGCCTTTGAACTTACATGGAGCTCTTCTTCAGGTCTGGGACCCAATTTCCTACCTGATCCACAAAGTGTGGACACCTCGCCCCCAATGGGAATGGTTCAGGATACTCCACTGAGCATCCAGTGACAATTTCCTTTTAAATGGTGTCCCCTCTGTTGAAGGGAATGGTTCCAGCCACAGAACGTATCAAAACAATATGTAGAGCGCTAAGGTTAAATGCCTGTTCTTCACAGACGGAAAGTTATTTCAACATAGCGAATGACGGTGGATTCGCTAGACTGGCACAGCAGTCTTTCAAACAAATCTGGGAACAGTACGCCACTTTCACAGTTGCATTTAAAAGGGCAGTGTTTAAACAGACATATCAATGGACAAGTATTGCCATTTTCATTTATAGATAGAATGGGTAACTTCCCCATTTCCACAAGACAGAGGAGTTGTTAGGTGCTCAACCAAAGCCTGTGGAGCAACAGCAACTCATATTAGGACAGTGAAACTACTGCCTCATGTTGTCAATGTTAAGATTCGCTATTGGTCCATTTAGCTGAAAACGGCCGGTAGTCCTGAATTCTGGCCTCCCAAGACACAGCTTGATCGGTAGGGTTTAGAACTAAATCTCATACAGTGCCTTACATTTGCAAATTGTATTTGTTCCACCGCACACTGATGCTGCACAAAAAATATTAAGCTCATACCTAACCCCTTCTCCCTCTGACAGCATGTTCTTTGAGTTGTATACTCTGTCCTGGAACCACTGTTTAGCATTATTTCACTCACAGAGAAAAGAATCCAGAAGTCATCAAAGTTTGGTAAGCTCTTTAATGGCAAGCTTATGGTGTAACTACATTGTTGGATTTGATGCCTAGGTGTCGGGGGAGAAAAAGTAGGAATGGAAGAATAGACAGGGTTCCATTGAAAGTTCACACCTTTTAAAGCATTTAACAAAAGGGCAACATCTTTTGGCAACCCATTTCACAGCTTTGTAGTCACAAACAGAGACAAATCTTCCAGCAAGAAAATGAGAAAAACCACACTAAAAACAGTTTTGCAAGGCAAATAGCTCGTTATTTCTGCTTGATATGTTGCTGGCTGGATTGAGCCTAACATTAGTAGAGTAAAACTTGACAACAAAAATTGATTTAGACTGAACTCCAGTTTTGACATTTATTCCCCTACTCCCTAAAGACGAAAGTAGACATCCTTTACATGCAATGTTACCACATATCTTTGTCTACATAAATAACAGTAGGCCAGTACAGAAAGGGAATTTCAAAAGCTCAAAGTATTTTACATGAAACTGGTGTAGCTTTCCTGTGGTCAGTACTGGCTAGCTTAAAGAATTTTTTCTACAGACAAACGAACACCATTTGTGATACTCTATAAGTTCCTGCTTACAACTGAGCTCTGACTGATAAAGCAATGTTACATGGCTTTATTTAAACTTGAGCTTGTAATAATGTAGCTGTGCCTTTATGCATAATACCCTTTAGAAATAATAAAACAGGTGATGTTAAAAAATCCCAACGTAATGCATTTGACCGACAATTTAGCACACTGAACTGGTCATTGGAGGTAGGGCTCTTAAACAAATCTCCTCCTACAGGGTGCAATGTGCATCTGCCATGGACATCAGATACCAACAATGCAATCGGGTAAATTTCAGACCAAGTCTGATTAAATCCTAAAAGGGGCAGTTTCTAGTTTCAGAGAGGACTTGATATTTAGGTATTGAGGAACTCTAGGGAGAATGATGTGTCTCATTGTGTGTTTTTATTGTAATAACCCCCTTTGGAAATTTAGGCCCCAATCTTACTCCTTCGCTCATAGAGGATGCATAACTCTCCTTCGCTCCCAATGACTTCAGGGAATCCACCCACACAGAGCCTGTTAGGATTTAACACCTTCACTTCCTTCAGTCACTCCTGCCTAGTAATCAAGGACCATGGTTTTCCAACTGGGAAATCATATTGTAGAAGTGGGTTGGAAGAGAAGGGCTTTGCTAGATTTAAAAACCAAACAATAAAATGCCCCCCTTTGTTCAACACAATTCAGAACAGAGTACACACAGACACAGGATACAAAGTGCCTGCTTCCTTAGCTACTCAATCTTCAGAGCTTGAACCCCAGGCTGAGCAAGATTTTCAAGTGACTAGTGATTTCAGATGCCTTTGTTTTTGGGTGCCCAAGATGGGACATCTTGAAGGGACATGATTTTGAGAGATTGAGTGTTCAGCATTTCCTGGAAATCAAGCCTCATTAAGATGTCTCAGTCTGGACACCCAAAATCACTAGTCACTTACCATCAAACCTTGACCAGTGTGCTTCAGTCTTGGGTCCTGGTAAAACATTACTAAAAGTACTCTTTAATGAGAGAAATTGGACAGCTATTCACTGCTTCTGTGAAACAGTCATCTGCAAACTACTTTGACTGTAATGGACCCTTGGGACGGCTTTTCACAGCTTATTAAGAAGTAACTACAGCTGGGGCTGGATATGCCACAAGCTGCTTCGCTGCAGAACACCTTCTCCACTCCTGCTCCCCCGACTCAAACAGCATGTCCTGCAACACGGGGTGAAATCACAATAGTATGTGCGCAGGCCACTGACAAAGGGAAACTAGCTACAATTATTTTCAGCAAAAATTGCATTTTATGAGCTTACAAATTTCAAAGGCACAGAGCTACCCAAAGTGTGTGTGTGCGGGGGACTGACTAGCTGAGAAATAATACGGGATAGGGCTCGCGATTTGGACAGGGCGATCCTGAGAGGTTCAAGTTACTGATTACGACCGTGCGTGGTGGGGTTGTTAGTCCCCACATCTGTGTACGTGAACAAAGAATTTAGTTTGTCTCTCAAATTAGTTGCCTGTATCCAGAGCAAGCTCTTTGGGGTCTTTTTGTTCTGTGTTTGGACAGCTCCTAGCACAATGGGGTCCTGGTCCATGGCTGGAGCTCTTATGCTACCACAATACAAATAAATAAATACCAACGCCAGGAAAAAAGGTCTCTTAGGCCTGGTCTACTCTTAAAATTTAGGTCAACATAGCTATAGAACTCAGGGGTGTGAAAAACCCACACCTCTGAGCCCAGGTCAGCATAGCTATGAACCCCCAGTTAGAATGCTTCGGTCTGCCTACCTACTGTCACTCAGGGAGGTGGAGTTCCTACAGTGATGGAAAAAGCCTTCCGCTCTACTCTGGTGCTGGTTAGGCCTCAACTGGAGTATTGTGTCCAGTTCTGGGCACCGCATTTCAAGAAAGATGTGGAGAAATTGGAGAGGGTCCAGAGAAGAGCAACAAGAATGATTAAAGGTCTTGAGAACATGACCTATGACGGAAGGCTGAAAGAATTGGGTTTGTTTAGTTTGGAAAAGAGAAGATTGAGAGGGAACATGATAGCAGTTTTCAGGTATCTAAAAGGGTGTCATAAGGAGGAGGGAGAAAACTTGTTCACCTTAGTCTCTAAGGATAGAACAAGAAGCAAGGGAGGTTTAGGTTGGACATTAGGAAAAAGTTCCTAACTGTCAGGGTGGTTAAACACTGGAATAAATTGCCTAAGGAGGTTGTGGAATCTCCATCTCTGGAGATATTTAAGAGTAGGTTAGATAAATGTCTATCAGGGATGGTCTGACAGTATTTGGTCCTGCCATGCGGGCAGGGGACTGGACTCGATGACCTCTCGAGGTCCCTTCCAGTCCTATAATCTATGAATCAACATAGGAAGCATCTACACTATCATGCTACAGTGGCATAGCTACTGCAGCACACCTGTGTCACTATAGTGCCTGTAGTGTTGACAAGCCCCAAGTTAATCTTTTCTCCATCCCTCCCCCTTGTCACCCCCACGTTTATCAATCATTATGCTAATTTTAACCTACACAGAACTACACCTCTGACTGAGGCCTTATAGGAACATGTAGCAGTTTCTTTATGGACTGCATGGGATCCAGAAGCAGACTGCTTGGAGCGAAGTCTAAGATCTCTCAGAAATCCTGGCATTTTTTCTGAAAGACGTCATTCTACTCTCTTGCCCTGCGCTACCCTCACCCCACCAAAACATAGTTGTAATATTTATAAAACTGATTCCTTTTTTCCTGACGTTCCACCTATTTCTGAATCTCCCTACACAGCACTCCGCTCATCGCAAAAGTGCAACTTGGATTCAAAAGAGCCAGGTCTGAGAGTCTCTGTTCTGGTACATTTATATTTAGTTAGAAAATCAAATCTATACATGGAAAAAAAGACTGGTTTTGCTCATTCTTTTTTACTGTCTTTTCACCAACATTCTGATTTGAGGACGGGCAATAATAAAATACTTATCAGTGTTCATCCCTAGATCGAAAAGCACTTTATATGGGTGAGTAAACATTACTATCATTTTCATTTTACAGGTTGGGAAACTGAAGTACAAGATTCAGGTTTCAGAGTGGTAGTCGTGTTAGTCTGTATCAGCAAAAACAACGAGGAGTGCTTGTGGCACCTTAGAGACTAAGAGATTTTCAAAGGAAAATACAGGAGTTAGGTACCCATTTCCCACTGAATTTCACCAGGATCTGGATGCATAACTCTCACAGGCTCCCCTGAAAACCCCAGTGACTCACCTAAAGTCAAGAGTAAATCAGTGGCAGAGCTGATAAGAAACCCCAGATTCCCTAACTCAGGCTCCCACCCTGCAAGCTCTTATCCACATGTGTTTGCAGGACTGGGATCTCAGGCGGTGTTCTATCCACTGGGCCATAACTCCTCCTTTTACTTACTGGGTAAGTGGCTAATAATTCCAACTCAGACAAGGGAAGTGAGAAGGAAAAAAAAAATAGTAAAAAGTTTGGAACCCTTGTGGTCCCACCAGATAATTCAGCATTTCTTGGATTGTTTGATAAATAAGAAACAATACCATAACAACACAGAAACGGATATGGTAAAAGTCTAAGAAACCAGTATTTTTGATCAAATACATTCTATATTAATGCTCATTCAACATTTAAGACACATGTAAATTTATATTTTATCCTCTCTATATAAAATTCCAGTTTATTTTAAATGGTGCATGGTAGTAGCCTGACCCAGCAGTGGCTCAACATGCTCAGCTCCCAGCAAAATCAATCGGAGACAAGGGGGTTCAGCACTTTGCAGGACTAGGCCCTTTCAGGAGCCTGATTTTCAGTCCTTATATGGGCAAAACTCTTGCTGGCTTCAATGGGAGTTTAAGGGGAGTGAAAGCTGCAGGCTAGGACCCCAGGCAAGTTGCAAAAGTCACTCACATGGCATATGATGTTCAAAATAAAAACACATAAATGAATACAGGAAATATTATATCTATCTTCATAATTTACAGCTTCATGTTTGCTTATAACCATATTAATGCTCAACTACTCATTTGCAGCTCAGAGTCTATCAAAATGCAGGCAAAGGTGGCAAAGTCAGACTATATTACAACTCCATTGTATGTAGTTCACAAGGGCTGGATCCTCCAGCCTTCACTCACTCAAGTAGCTCTTACTCACAGAAATAGTCCCATTGTAGTCAAACAGCCTGATTCTCATTTGCATTAAGCTTCCTGCAAATTACATCTATACCCGTTAGAGCAGTGCGAAGGAGCCTTAATGTAAGGGAGAATCAGAAGCTGTGTACAGTCATTTGCACCTATGCAAAATCGGTTTAAATGGTTAGCAAATCAGAATGGTAGTATTTTCTACTCACCTTGCATAGGTGCAAACAATGCACTGCTTTAGCTTCAAAGCAGAGGAAAATCTGCCCCAAAAGGTCTATTTGTATGAGCTGGAATCAAAGGATCAGCACCTAAGGAAGTAACCCCAAAAAGCTCCTCTGAAGGACGCCCTGTGTAAAGTTATGACAAGTCTCTTTTAGATGGAAAGGAAAGAAAAACTTGGGTACTTAAAGCAGGGATGGAAACCACTGGTATTACACTTTATTTTGGTAAGCAAAAAGCCTATTACTGCTGTACAGTGTTATACAATGAACTGCCACAGTTCTCACACCACTAGTCCATAGAAAATGTGTTGCAACTATCATATTTATGCCTGCATGCCAAGAGAATGTACAAAGTTTCATTAAGCTCGGTTTCTTGTCTATTTTGTGATATTCTTAAACTCAGACTTTTACAGTGTTGCAGACACATCTGTGCATATTCAAATACCATTTTCCATCCTGGTTACAGAAAGTTTTGCCTCTGTTAGAAAATTAAGTGTTATGCATCCCCTAAGCCTTCATCAGACACACAAATCACCAAGAAAATTAACTCTTTAACTAGCCTTTAAAACAATTTCCAATACATACATATCCAATAGGAGATACTGCTAATAACAGGGTTTTTAAAAGAGTGTCAGTTGTTTCTGAGAGTTGTCCAAGCATTTTTTCTTCACTAAGTGTTAATTTTTATAAAGCTAACGCTGTATTAAAGGGCTTTGACGTTTGTGACCTACATTTTGTGTTTTTTAAAAAGTTGCCTAAAAACCAAACAGTCATTTAGAAATACTTTCCTA
This sequence comes from Trachemys scripta elegans, assembly GCF_013100865.1. Lineage (NCBI taxonomy): Eukaryota > Metazoa > Chordata > Testudines > Emydidae > Trachemys > Trachemys scripta. Next base: position 74,762,020 of record NC_048299.1, read on the forward strand.
GATAGTGGAAAATTGCTGTACGAGAATGGAATCCCTTCTTTTCTTACATTTTCAGAATAAAAGGTGAGTAAATAAAGAGGTCCTGTTGTTTCACCATCTGACACTCACTTGAGAGTCACTTACACCTGGGCAAATGAGGTGTAAAATATTATGGGTCTTACTTTAATTTACTCTAAAACCCCCTTCCACCACTCTGGGGGACAGGTCATCAGCTGATGGAAACTGTCATCATTCCACAGGCAATTGACACCAGCTGAGGACCCACCCTAGGCAATGTAAAGGGACCTTAAAGTGGGCATAAATTACATCTGTGCTCCCTTCAAGACCTTTTTACACAGCGAGAACAATGTAAAGGGGCCTTAGTGAGAATGAGAATCAGGCCCTACCATTCTGGTTGGTAGCATTTTACGCCCACTTTGACAAGTATGAATAACTACACAAGGTACAAGACACTGAAGAACAAGGCCCAGTGTGAAGAAGCGGATTCCATTATAACTTGAAGAGCCAGGTGCTGGTTTATACGATTAGGGCTTCAAAGTTAAGTTGCACTTTAATTCAGGATGCTGCAAGATTTGAATGAAATTGTTGTTTTATTAAAGCCAGCGAAGCTGAAGGTTGATTTTCGTGCAGGAGGAGAATACGCAATGGAAATTTTAAATTCATTTAATTTCTATTAAAACAGTATTTGGCTTTGAAACAGATGGCATCAAAGTACCAATGTGTATCATCATGTGCACTGATCACACAAATGTCCTAAATATGCCCAGTGATTAACCCAGCACCTGTACATTCAGGTGGTGTTAAGAAACACTAAAATGTGCTGCACAAGCATTTGCCTAAATTTTGTCCCTCCTAAGTAATTATTTTTGTTCAATCTTTATGTGCACTTCTGCAATATTAACCACTATGAAACTAGTGCTTTACAGGCATAATCTCTCACAGTTTGATACTCTGACTGGTAGTATAGCAAAAAAATAAAAATAAAAAAATTGTTGAATTAAAACTAAAAGTGCAGATTGCATTTATTTTCTGCATTCGTTTTCCTCCGTAAGGTCATATGTGAGTACTTCACACACTATTCAACAGTTACTACATTCAAAGTACTCTACATTCATGTCAGTGAATGTTATTCTCAAAACACAAGTCAAAGAGACAGTCAGCGACAAAACTAGTTCTAAATTAATGATGGCAGAATGCTACCAAGACAACTCCATAGAAACCCCACTGAAACAGGAGTGAAATTCAGGTCACTTCTTAGCAAAGCTCATCACAGAGATATTTATGTATTTTTTTTTTTTTAAACTTTGATTCTGGGAGCCATATTTCCCATGTGATGCGCTAATTCAAAAATGCTAATGCAGGAGCACATGACCCCACCTGGTACCAAGGGATTAAGATCTTTTAATTCCTCAGATAATTACTGCTGGCTGACACCCATTTGTTGGTGATCGGCTTCTGGTTCCTCCTCTTCCACGTCTGCGTTATATTCTTCAAATGCATCATCATCGACATCTGGAAGCCCCAGTAACTATTTTTAAAGAGAAAATGGGAAAGTGTAATAATCAATGGCAAAGATCAAACTGATGCCATGTTGCCAATTCGTGCAATTTTACCATGAGTCTCGCCCCAATATTTGGCTTTTTTCTGAAAGCCCCAGAGTCACGAGGTTATGTGAGAATCCCAGCTTTCTTTTTTAAAAAGTAAATTTCCAGTCCTCATGGTTGCATAGAAAAGCTTCAAAATGTGAACCAAGTGCACCCAAAGGCTCAGAAACCAGCAGACAAATACAATTATTCACAAACATTGGGGGGTGGGGAGGAGGAAGATACTTTATGATCTTTATGCCAGTCATAATTTTTGAGGCCTGAAATGCATGATTTTTGAACGCTTACGGTTGGCAATACAACTGATGCTCTAAATTCAAAAGGACCCTGTTAGTATACTTCAGTTCTAGTTAACTCAGTTTAAAATTCTCCATTTGCACTGCATTCAATAACCCTACAAGATGATCACACTTACTCCTTTTGCACCAAAAAGAAAACCATTCTATCCTACGAACACAGGAATGTCCAGAGTGCAGCTCATTGAGTTAGATGGGGTAGCCATAGGTGCTAAAGCCCTAAAAGACCAGAAGATCCTAGCATGCAATCGCTTCATCTTGAACTATTCACCCTCTCAATCAAGTTGGAGCATTTTATGCTGAGTTCAGTAGTCTTAGCAGGAGATAGCTGCATATTAAAATCAAAATTGGCCACAATCCTCTCAAATTTCTATAAATTAGATTTAGGCTGCTGACAAGGTACCAATTAGGGCTGTTAAGCAATTAAAAAAATTAATCGCGATTAATCACACTGTTAATAATAGAATACCATTTATTTAAATATTTGTGGATGTTTTCTACATTTTCAAATATATTGATTTCAATTACAACACAGAATACAAAGTGAAAAGTGCTCACTTTATATTTATTTTTGATTTCAAATATTTGCACTGTAAAAAACGAAAGAAATAGTATTTCAATTCACCTCATACAAGTACTGTAGTGCAATCTATTTATCATGAAAGTTGAACTTAAAAATGTAGAATTATGTACAAAAAAACCCTGCATTCAAAAATAAAACAATGTAAAACTTTAGAGATTACAAATCTACTCAGTCCTACTTCTTGTTCAGCAAATCGCTAAGACAAACAAGTTTGTTTACATTTGCAAAAGATAATGCTGCCCGCTTCTTATTTACAATGTCACCTGAAAGTGAGAACAGGCATTTGCATGGCACTGTTGTAGATGGCGTTGCAAGATATTTACATGCCAGACACGCTAAAGATTCATATGTCCCTTCATGCTTCAACCACCATTCCAGAGGACACACGTCCATGCTGATGATGGGTTCTGCTCGATAACGATCCAAAGGAGTGCGGACCAATGCATGTTCATTTTCATGATCTGAGTCAGATGCCACCAGCAGAAGGTTGATTTTCTTTTTTGGTGGTTTGGGTTCTGTAGTTTCCACATCAGTGTTGCTCTTTTAAGACTTCTGAAAGCATGCTCCACACCTCATCCTCCTCAGATTTTGGAAGGCACTTCAGATTCTTAAATCTTGGGTCAAGTGCTGTAGCTATCTTTAGAAATTTCACATCTTCTTTGCATTTTGTCAAATTTGCAGTGAAAGTGTTCTTAAAATGAACATGTGCTGGGTCATCATCCAAGACTGCTATAACATGAAATATATGGCAGAATGTGGGTAAAACAGAGCAGGAGACATACAATTCTCCACCCCCCCGAAGGAGTTCAGTCACAAATTTAATTAACAGACATTATCAGCATGGAAGCATGTCCTCTATAACGATGGCCTAAGCATGAAGAGGCATATGAATCTTTAGTACATGAGGCACGTAAATATCTTGCAACACCAGCTACAACAGTGCCATGCGAATGCCTGTGACATTGTAATTAAGAAGTGGGCAGCATTAGCTCCCATAAATGTAAACAAACTTGTTTCTCTTAGCGATTGGCTGAACAAGAAGTAGGACTGAGTAGACTTGTAGGCTCTGAAGTTTTACATTGTTTTGTTTTTGAGCGCAGTTACATAACAAAAAAACAACATTTGTAAGTTGTACTTTCATGATCAAGAGATTGCACGACAGTACTTGTATGAGGTAAATTGAAAAATACTATTTATCATTTTTACAGTGCAAATATTTGTAATAAAAAATTTATATAAAGTGAGCACTGTACACTTCGTATTCTATGTTGTAATTGAAATTGATATATTTTAAAATGTAGAAAAAAATCAAAGGAATTTAATAAATTTCAGCTGGTATCCTATTGTTTAACAGTGTGATTAATCGCGATTAATTTTTTTGAGTTAATCGTATGAGTTAACTGCAATTAAATCAACAGTCCTAGTACCAATACTTCTCTCAGTTGGGCAAAGTTTGGATGCCTCAGCTCTATAATGTTTCAGATCATTGTAATGGCAACTGTTTGTTTTAGAAGATGGAAAAACTGTTTGAACTTTTCCCTCTTCCTCCAAAAAGAGATTGGCAAACCAATGAAATTCAGGAATACATAAACACATCCCAGTCAAAACAATGCATCTGCTTTGAAAATCTCATACCTCACAAAACTTACACAAACAGCTATTAATATCTGCAAAGCAAAATCATATGCTACACCTTATTGATAATACTAGGTATTTAGCCTGCTAAGATTGAAAGAGCAACCACAGACACGCTGCACCTTCCTTGGAGAGGGATTCAGCTGTTGTCTCATAGGAGGGGAAAAAAACAACCATCTCCACCAGGAAAGGGAAATTTTTATACAGGGATATGAAAATTACAAGGCCAAATTTTAAAAATGTAAGCTAGTTTATGATATTTTGCATTCAAAACTATTCAATGGACACAAGGACAATATCCAGCTGTGGCCTTTGGGCCAAGCAAAGCTCATGGTTTTTGGGCCCACCATTCCTTGATCTGAGGGAAAACTAATCACATAAATGAGCATCTTAATCTTCATATTGGGGGTGAGGGGAGTTTCTAGCTCTTTGCCTGCAAAATTAGCACAAGAAGCATAATGAAATATAAACATATCATGAGGGTCAAAAAGGACAAACAATAGGACTCTGCTTCTGTAGAGAGAGGCTGGGGACCTACGGATCTCACACACACACACACACACACGCTGTACTTGTTATATAAAATTAATCAGTTAAGGGAGGAGTCTACTCCAAAGAAGCACCTTGCTAGTCCTCTCTGAAATCCTTAGGGAATTAAATCCATGGACGTTAGGTACCTAAATGCCTCTGAGAATCTGGGCCTAGGTGACTTAGGAGCCTATGTGCCATTTTCAAACGTGACTTGGGCAGTTAGGTGCCAACGTCTCCTTACTTTCAATGGGAGCTACACTTCTACATCACATAGCGTCTTTGGAAAATTTTACCCTTTGTTATTATTTATACTGCAGTAGTGACCAAAGGGCCCAATCAGGATCTGGGCTCAAAGCACTAGGCACCTGTACAAGCATTTAGGAAGACCCAGTCCCTGCCTTAAAGTGTTTACAAAGAAGCAGAAGGAGATTGGGGCAAAGGGATAGAACAGGGAATAATGTGATCAGGGTGATGGCAGCCACAGCACATTAGCGTCATGCCATTTTTCTTTTAAACATATCAGTTTAATATATCTGTCCTATTTATATTACAAAATCTTGGTTTTAGTGTGTTTGGGGGGGCATTGTGGGTTGAAGTGGTGGAAGAAGGGAAGGCTGGAACAACAGAGGGGAATGGATAAAAGGAGAGAGAAAATGAGGAGGTGAGCAGAACAGGACAGAAGAGAGAGGAGGAAAAATGGAGGAGGGACAGAAGCCTAATGGGCCTGGAGAGCTAGTCCAGCCAGCTGAAGGAGTGCACCAGGAAGAGATGGGCTGGATGAAGGAAGACCAACAAGCAAACACAGTACAGCAAGTGATGAGAAAACAATCCAGAGTCCAAAGTTTATTTATTCATTCAGTCCATGCTATTCATCTATCAGGGATTTTGGGGTGAAGTGGGTCGATCTCTGAGTCTTACATAAGATTGAAGGCCATGAGCATATCAGCTTTTACACAGAAAATGTTCTACTTGTATTTAGTCTTTCATACTGAAGGTACCACACATTGTCAGAGGACTGGAATTTGCAGAAAGATGTTGCTAGTACATCTAACCAGAGAACAGTAACAGTCATTTGTATTTAGGGTATATGATTCAGCTGTAAATAAATGCTCTGGGTAGGGACTATGTTCCCAGGATTTTTTTTTATCTTGTATATTTTAACTAGTGCAAAGTGTCTTGTATACTCATGGTGGTATCTAAATAATCCAATAGTTTGTAAACAGCAGACCTGGGGGAAGGTGATAATGTATTTAATCAAAATCTAACAAACAAATATTAAAATATGCATATATACGGCTTAAGAAATACAATGATTCTACTCTAAAAATAATGTGGATGCATTAATTCTTTCACATCAGGAATCAATGGCCAGACAAAAAAATAGGTGCTTAGAACTACCAGCATAAATGCTTCACAACCTGTATTCAGGAACTAAAATGGCATAGTAGAAACAGGTGTGTTTGAGGAAATGAGACAAGGATGCAGAACATCAAAAAAGCGATGAGTTTTGTGGGAATTTTATTATTTGATTTTTTGCTAGGAAGAGACTAAATAAGCTCAATTTAGTCCATCCAAGAGAAAGTTAAGAGGTGACTTGATCATACTCTATAAGTATATGGGGAAGAGATTTCTGGTAATCTGATCTAGCAAAAAAGGCATAAGATGATCCAATGGTTGGAAACTGAAATTAGACTAATTCAGACTAGAAATGAGCAAGTTTGTCATAGTGAGGGGAACTTATTTCCAATGACTAATTATCTAGGGATGTGGTCGATTTCAGCCACATGTAGTCTTTAAATCAAGACTGGATATCTTTTTAAAAGATACACTGCGGCTAAACCAGAATTTATGGGCTTGATGCAGGAATTACTCTGTGAAATACTATGGCTTGTTTTACACAGGAGGTCAGACTAGATGATCACAATGGTCTTTTCTAGCCTTAAAATCTATTACCTTTTATTTCTTCAGTTTAAGAGTGGCTTAATTTGGTTTATTTTAAACCAATTCCTAATAGACTTAAGCTAAACTTAAATAAACCTGATTTAAACAGAAACACGAGTGTCCAAACTGGGGTTCGCATCAGTTTAACTAATTTGGCTTGAAACCACTCCTTTAGTTAAACAGCTGGAACTTTCTTGTGTAGACAAGGCTTTAAGCTACATTGAGGGAAAGAAAATCTCTCTCAAGGGATGGACATTGTTCTGGGAAGTGTATTTTTATATGTTTACCATAATTAGAGTAGCTGCATGGATGGATCGAATTTCCAGTCCCTTCTAAGAAAAGTGTGCATTGGCTCTATTCACCTTTGCTCTCTAGATGGATTTTTTTAAACTAAGTTCTTTCACAGTTGCCACTGAAGTTGGCAGTTGGCCTTTTAAGGTTGCAACACAGAGTAAATGAGGCCCAGTATTTCATAGGCACACTCCTGGCCACTTGCCTTTTGTATTAAACTCTTGGGATGAAGTTTAGTCCGCATGATCAGCTGGTCAAAATATCATCAAAGAAAGTGAGAAAAAAATTGTCTAAAATGTTTTGTTTTTCATCAACAGTTCAAAAACATAACCAGCTTCGCTTACTGACATGATCTAAGCCAGGGGGCGGCAACCTTTCAGAAGTAGTGTGCCAAGTCTTCATTTATACACTCTAATTTAAGGTTTCACGTGCCAGTAATACATTTTAATGTTTTTAGAAGGTTTCTTTCTATAAGTCTATAATATATAACTAAACTATTGTTGTATGTAAAGTAAATAAGGTTTTTAAAATGTTTAAGAAGCTTCATTTAAAATTAAATTAAAATGCAGAGCCCTCTGGACCGGTGGCCAGGACCTGGGCAGTGTGAGTGCCACTGAAAATCAGCTTGCGTGCCGCCTTTGGCACGCGTGCCATAGGTTGCCTACCCCTGATCTAAGCAGACATAGTGAAAGCACATGACTCTGCCAATAAACCTCTACTCTTCTCTATGACACTCCAGTTATTCCACTCCTAGGCCACTCAAGAGGAGAGGCTGACAATATGCTATATTATGTGGTAGTTTAGCAAGACAAATGTCCAGTCGGGACTATGCTGAGACCACCAAATTCTCTTCACTTTGACAAAAGCCACGTTTTAATATAGGTCTCTGGCAGCAGATGGCTAGTACAGTAACATGAGGTATCTTAGCCCTATACATCTCAGCGCTATATAAGGACTGATGAGCAGAAAATGTTAAGAGCAAAATATAACAAAACAAAAATAAACAAAAAAGTCAAACTATTACTATTCCACTCATTTGCTGAGACGCTACCCTGAGCTATCTCAACTATCAGGTGATCTCAAGGCTAAAATCTGAACTTACAGTTTTGTCCCCCTCTGCTTCCCCAAACTGTATTTGCTTTATACAGATCCTTGAAAAACTCCCAAATTCCAGTGCCGGGAAATGACTCTGCCACCAAGTCCTACATAGCTTTGTAGCGCATGGGACCCCAGTAACGAGTGAGTGCTGAGAGAATGTGGAATTGGTCAACACTATGCTTGGCTGATGTGGCAACTCATGAGGTCAGGTGATCAAGGGACAACTACATGGAACACATCACCGGACATCGGCAATACCAGAAGGGATGAGCCGATGAGAAGCACAGTCAGGAAAGTAACAAATACTTTCCTCATGGACTGTATTTTCTAAATGGACAACCAACCTAATTCTCAATTACTGAGGGACAATCTCCACTCATTGATATATTTTGCTTTCCACAACCAAATCTCTTTACAACTTTTCATGAGTGATGTACCCGAGTATTCGGATTCTAATATCTAAACTGCATTGTTAAATCTATTCACCTAAATTTGGGTTATTGCTGATTATGTACTCTATGTATCATATGACTTTTAAAAACTAACGTTATATTTGTGGATCATCTAAGCACTATACCCAGATGTACAGACACTCTTTTCCCAACCTATGTATCATATAATTTTTTTAACATTAGCTTTAATAAAATTTTTAATTCCATTCTTCATACTCAGTGCTTGATCAACCATGTACAATTCATCATCAGGGTGGGGTGCCAGTTCCACTGGCTGGGACATCAATTTGCTTCCCACCACAGCAGGGAATCTCAATTTGTCAAACAAGAAGCTAGAAATAAAAAGGCATCTGATTTACAAGAACAGGCTCCCTGTACTCACTGTTAGCTTGTTTGAGCTACTTGACTGGACAAATAAGCCATTGTGAAAAATCTGTCTTGTTCTCAATGGCACATTTTATTAAAATCAAAAATATACTAAATATATAGAAGTAAAACATGCACCTACAGGCCTGAAAGATTTGAAGACTTTTTCCAGTATTTCATGGAGTGTCTTTTTACCACAGGAAGAGATGTAGTCCTGTGCCAACTGCAGGAAAGGTAAGCAGTCCTCACTTTCACTCCACACATGCTAAAAGACAATAGCAATGAAAGAAAGAACAGGAGTTAATAGGAATTCATGTGGAGTTTTTCATATGATTTTATAAGATGTATGGTTTAAAGATGTACCAAGGTGTACTGGACCTGCAATTTAAATTTGTACTAGGGATACAGATATTGCTTTACTTCAGGAACTGGGTATGGTCCCACATTTTTAAAGGCTCCAGAGATCCAACTTGGTTGCATTAGCACAATATACCAGGAGATAGAGAAAAGGATGAAGGCTTGGAAATAAATTAGAAATACACTATTCATGATTGAACCAGGGTGGGGAATCAGAATGTCCCAAATACACATGTCCCATCTACACATTGCCTCATGTATATCATTTTACAAGTAAAGTTGCTTTTGTCTAACATCAGCCCTGCAAACTCAGCTTGGAATCTGAAAGTCAAGATGAGGTTTTTCCTTCTGATGCATCATCCGCAGTAATAATGCCCCCAGCAACACATGAGAAATCTCATTCTTTTTCAGGTTGTTTGACCCTGTAATTTTGTAAACAACTCTCCTGATGATGCACAAGAAGAAATAGAATCCTGAGTATGTCCATGGGGTACTCTGACCTGTCCCACAGCCTGGTTCTATGAAACTCCAGGCCTTCAACCTTTCCTGTAACCCCTGCATATTCTGCCAATACAATGTTGTTTGAAAAAGACTGCATGCAAGTGCTGATGAAAGCCTTCAAACAGGGATATGATTTACATGGAAGTGCAGGGTGAAAACACTGTTTACAGGATGCTTTCTGAATGCCTTTCTCACTGAGATTCTAATGACAGAAGCATAATGCTGCATGGAAAGGTAGATGCTACAACTTCCCTTACTTTCCCCCCAAAGTACTGTGCATCTAATGTATCTGTTAGTACATGAACAGTAGGCTACACTTAATAAGGGTAGAGTAGAAACTCTGAAATTAAACTAATATTAAGGAAAGAATAAGAATAAAAAAAGTCTCAATCCATAACATGCAAACTTATTTCCTAGTCAGTATAAATTAGCTGACATGAATTAAGTTCTAGGTTTCTACAATTAAGAGATTGCAAAGCATCAGCTAAGATATCTCTTTAAAAAGAAAAATTATAACTACCTTTGTACTAACCTCACTTGACCTACATTTTCTTTGATGCCTGTTACAGTTTACAAAAGTAGTGTGTGTTTCTGAAGTGAAATTTCTGCCAATATATTTCTGCCAATACATGTAAAAATGGCCCCTTCCTACTGAGTAGATTTGCTTCTGGTATTTGTCTGGAATCATACCTGCCCATTTTAGTGACAAAAATATGTTTTTTACAGGGAAATTTAATCCCATGTAATTTCACAGTGCTATTTTTACAGAGTCAGAGTCCCACCACATTTTAAACTCCACTGTCAATTTATCAGCATTTGCTCAAAATAAACTGGTCTGGTGCACAAGGGAAAATGCAAGCAAATTACTCATCAGAAAATCTTTTAGTCTTCAGAGAGATTTGTTTTTTAACAGTGTAAAGCAATAAGCAATTAAGGCTACCAGCGATTTCCACATCTGTGGAAGATTTAAAATTTTGGTTGCAGCAACAAACGTATTATGGAAGCATCTCATATGGGAAAGGCTTGGTTTCATCTACCAAAAGAAAACATGAAAGTATTATCATGATATCTAATAAAGCTGCACCTACAGTCTTTTCTGCAAGTTCAGTACTGATGCATGCAGCAACTTAAGAATGTGAATCTAAACAGTCTGATTCATGAGTCTCCAAAAGAACCTGTAAAAGGAATTTGTCTTTCACAATAAGATAAATGAAAAATGAAGATTCAGCTCTTGCTTTGGAAGTTATAGCAAGACACAAAAACTGCACACACACAGAGGATGCTTTTGTTGAGAAACCCACTAAATCTCTGCAATCTCTTTGCCATAGGGAAAACAGCCTGCTGGTAAACTGGGGTAACAGAGTTTAATTGTGGCAGAGCAATAAGGAAAAGGTAAACCTCATCCTCCAGATAAGTTGTTTTCAGGCTAGATCTATTTTGCTCCTGGTTGCTTTGTGTTAACACAAAAGCACGCAGCTACTAATTTCAACCTCAGCTGACCCAGGATCAAGGTTGAAATATTTAATTCAGCATCTGTGCATACAGCGTGCAATCTTTGGAAAGCAAGGCTGAAGCAGTTCATTGTATAACGCTTGAAGGTTTTTCCATTCAGTCTTTAGTGGGTTCAGCAGTATTAAACGATATTTATCAGATCACCTTTTTCAAAACCTACCTGTTGAGCATGCTAGTATAGCATTTTATCTTTACTGAGGTAATTTTGTTGATGAAGAGTATTCAGACTAACTGATTCTGTGCTAAGATATATTAGAGGAAATCTTGTAATAAGGTAATGCAAAATTGGTACTTGTAGTATCATTTAGTATGAATACTAGAAATAACAAAGGGACAACAGAGAATACATAATATAAATAATAACTTATTCCACCCTCACCCATACTGGGTAAGGTTATATAGCAAATCCAATGAAGTATTTGGGGGACACTGTAACCTATAAAAGCAGAGATTAAGGCCCAGATGTTAAAGGTACTTAAGTACCTAAAGTGCAGATCGATGCCTAGCGTTGAAGGCACCTCAGGTGCTTTTGAAAATCCCACTAGGTGCCTATCTGCATTGTAAGGCGCCTAAATACTTCTTAAAATCTAGCCCTTAGAGATCTTCTCACGTAATTAAAACTATGCAATACTGGAGTTCTCAAATATTTTCATAGTGTGAACCATATCTTAACAGGGCTTGCTTTATGGACCACATCCTTTGCATTCACAATCACACAACATTCCCGTGGCAACTACAGCAATTGCTTAAGTGGAAAAGTAGTATTAGGAATGTATTTAATATATGTTTAGCTTCTTTTAATGTAATTCAGCAGGTGCAAACTAGGAGGAATCACCTACACCCATTGACTAGCCAGTTCCCTCTAGACTGCTACTAAGTGCTTTGTGGGCCACAGTTTGGGGAATTTTTGATTTCATCCATGATTATTATTTTCCCCATCTATTTCTCAACTACTCCCTGCCCTTACTGGTCTTCTTCTTCCTTCTGTCACACTCTTCTAATTAATTATTTCATCCTTCAAAGTTCATGATTTATCACATACATCTCTGGCACCCCCTATATCAGTGGTCCCCAAACTTTTCAGGGTTGTGCGCCTCCCTTACCCCTGTCCTCGTACCCCGGGGAGCCTGGCTCCCTGGGAGTGGGTCTGGGGCCCGGGCTAGGAACAGAGCTGCAGCCAGGGCAGGAGCAGAACCACAGCTGGGTCCGCGGACGGGTGTGGCTCTGCTCCCTGCTCCAGGCTGGCAATGGAGCTGCGGCTGCAGGTGGGGCAGGAAGCAGATCTGCAGCGGGGCCTGCAGCTGGGTACGGAGCTGTGGCCAAAGCTGGGGATGGTCCTGGGTCGTGGCTGGAGCATAGCTCGGGGAAGGGTGGTGCTCCCTCCCAACCCAATTGGGGGCTGGCCCAGGCCCCACACCCCCAAACATTCCTCTGCATCCCCCAAGGGGGGCACGCCGCACAGTTTGGGGACCTCTGCCCTACGTACTCTGTTGAAGTCTCTTCCTTATTCTGAAATGAACATGTAAAGAAAAGTGATGAAAACACTATGGGCCTGATTCTCATTTATACTTAGAGTATAAATGAGTATACTTATCTACACTGCAAATGCAAGTCTGATTTGTTTCCCATGCTAGCTAAATTAAAGCTAGCATGGGTATGCCTACCTATGCTACAATCACACTTGAAGTGCAGACATGCCCTTTGACCCCTTTACAACACTGTGACAGTGTAAAGAGGCCTCAAAGCATGTAATTACACCATTCTGGCAGTGAAAATGGGCCTGGAAGTTGACATAAATTAAAGTCAGACCCATTCATGTGGCCAAATAGGAAGGGTCCTTAGTGCAAATGAGAATCAGGCCCCAGGTTTTTATTGTTTTCTTACAATGAACTTTAATACACAGTTCCACATATAATGAAAACTGTCTTTTGGAGCATTTAAAAAAAGAGTCTGCAAAAATGAGTCTGTCAGGCTGGTATAATTAATATGGTGAACAGATCATTATCAGTTCTGAGCTGTTATACTAAAGAGACATCATCAACTGAGGAAAAATCATTCCTGTCTTTTTTGTAAGAGGACTAATCTAAAAAAGTACCTCCTGAGGGGACTACAGCTGAAAGATTGGAGAAACACAGTTCTGTTTTTCTGGTAGCTTTGGGTTGGGGAGATGGAGCCTTTCAAACAGAACTGGGAAGAAAAAAGAAAATGTGGTTGTAAAACCACAAAAATTGGCAGGATAGTCCAGGGGCAGGAATAGGATCTGAAACTACTTTTACGTTTGTGGTTTGGGTTTTTTTTTAATTGACTAGATTTCAACTAATGTGGATTATATAACAATACAATACAACACATAAATAAGAAACACATGAGCTTTCTCTGTGATGTAGGATATCATTAGAATCTCTAGATGGAATTATAGTCTTAGCCCAGAGCCTGCAATTGGATCTGCATGAGTGCCCCAAAAGTGCTACTGACTTCAGTGGGGCTTGGCATTGCCTCAGAGGCTCACCTGCAGGTATCCAGTTGAAGGATGTGGCCATTTAGGCTTGGTCCTACAGGGAGTTGTACACATGCATAGGTGTTTGCAGGTTTGGGGTGTCAGGATCCAGTCCTGCAATGGGCAAAAGGGCCTCCACACACTGGCAGAATCCTGACTTTTGTTATACAGTAGCTGGTGGATACATTAGTCCTTCAGTTAAGCTCTACACCGTCTCCTGATTTGTAATTCTGCAACACCATCTGCAAAATGTGAGAAATAAGTATCTTCCAATTGTGTTTTGTGCTCTTTGGGCAAGTCACTTACTGCACTTTGTCTCCATTTACCCAGCTGTAAAATGGGTTCTTATTGCACCTATCTATCAGAGGTTTTACGAGGGAGAACTTGCTAACAGTTGTATAGCAGATTGAGGGATGTAAAGTGCTATGGCATTTCTTCAATAATGCTAGAAGTCATTTAAAAAAAAACCACACATTATTTTATACTGAACTGGTGCTTTACAATTTATAAACCCTGCAGTAAAGGTCAGGTTTTTCCATTCAACACTAAGATGTTGGAGTTGGGGGGAGAACACCCTCTTGATCCTGAAGCCATTTTTGTTACCATCATTGTAGGAACTTGCTGCTGAACTCCAGCAGGCCAGGATGTGCAGGCAACAGAGGCTGCTGGGGAAGGGGGGAGAGGAAAGGCCAGCACCTGCCCCCATCACACTGACCAAGATGGGAGTGGGGAAGGACATTTAGGAAACAGTTTCCTGGAGGATCAAGGGTGACTAAGAATAAATTCACACAGCCCCAGATAGGGGATGGGACACAGGGGGAGGGGTGCCCTGTCATTCTGACTCCATTTTATTCTCCACATTCTCCATTTGCTGCGACAGCAAAGCAGCCCCCCAACCACAGCCTAGGGGGGCAGCGCACTTAGTGGTACACGAGCCATAAGCAAACCACAGCGCAGGAGCAAGAGGGGGCCTGCATCCTCGCCCAACCCCCAACTCCTCCAGCAGCACAGGGTGGGGCTGGGGGTGCTGCGAAGGGCCCCGTGGCTCCTTGCCCTACCTGGGGCGGGGGCCGCCTCCATAGGGTGGTGGCTGCTCCCCCCGGCAGCCCAGCCTGCCAATGACCACCCAGCACCAGACTCCATTTTGCAGCTTTTTGCTACGGGCTGGCAATTCCCCCCCCAGCCAAGGGCTCTGCCAGCCCCGCCGCCCTCCCGGCTCCCTCGCCGGGCTTTGCCAGCAGCTCAGTCCCCGGCCTGGCTGGGGCCCGCTCTCCCCTCCCCGGCCGCTGCGGCCGGAGCCCCTCGCCCGCCCCGCGCGGAGGCAGGGAACCCGCCCACTGCGCCCCAGCCGCAGGGCAACCGGGCTGCGCCCAGCCCCACAGAGCAAGGGGAGGCGGCGCCCGCCGGCGGGGTGGGGCGGGTCACTCCCTCCCAAGCAGGCCGGCGGCCCCAGGCGCTCCCCGCGGGCTCCCCCCCCAAGCAGGCGGGCCGGGGGAGAGGGCGGATAAGGAGCGAGCAGCAGTACGGGGCACCCCCAGCCCAGCCCAGCTACTTACGAAATTGTCCCCGCAGCCGCTGTCCGGACACAGCACGTAGAAGGAGACGCCGGGGTCGGCGTAGAAATCCATCCTCCGCTCCGTCTCCTCGGTGGCGATGAGCTCGAAGGGGGTGTTGGAGCACCACTTCTCCGCCACGTCCGCCAGCTGCTGGAAAGCCATGCTCGCTCGCTCGCTCCCTGCAGCCGCCGCCGCGCTCCCCACGCGCCCTCGGGGCCTGGCTCCGGCCCTCCCTCCCGCTGGAAGACGGGTGTGGGGAGAAGTCCAGGCTGGGGAGCTCCCGATCCACTTCAGCACCTCGGGCTGCGGCTCCCACTCAGCATTATTTGCTAACTTACATGTATTGTTTACATGCCGTGCGTACAAGGCGCCCTCCTCCTCCTCTTCCTCCCGGTGCTGCTGCTGCTCCCTGTGCAGCCTGACATTGGCTAAGCGCGGCTGCGTTGTGTGTCTTGTGTGCAGGTCATTTGCGGGTGTGGGTAAAAGCTGGATGTGGCCGGTTCCTCCTGGATTCGGCCACAGCCAGGCAATTTTTGGACCCAAGCGCACCCAGTGCCACTGACTGTGTAGAGGACGAGAAAGATCAGTTTCTCCAGGGCATCAACAAATTCCAGACCCCAGAGCATCCTGGCTGCGAAAAAACGTATTTGGCTGCTGGATCCAGCCAATTTTTGAACCAGACTCCCAAATTCCACTGCATAAATAGAGACTAGATGCTCTGATTCCACCTAAAAACTCCAGTCCCAGATGCATAGCAGTGCCACAAAAAGCTGGATTCAACATCTGAATCTTGCTGGATCCAGCCAATTTTTGCTACCAACTCCCCAATTTTCACTGTGTAAAGGGAGACCACATCTAACTGCTTTTGCTCCACAAAGAAAAATCTAGAAACCAAAATTTCGTTGTGCAATGATGCTGCAGGCACTGAGATCCATCATATTTCTGTGTTGGCTCCTGCCAAGTTTAGGCCCCCAAACCACAAATTCCATTGTCTAAATAGAGAACAATGTTACTACTCCTAATACTGTAGTAAAGCTTGAACCTTCATGCATGCTAGCTCCATAGTATTGCAAGCACTTGGCTCCAACATATAGAGCCCACTGGATCCTGCCAGATTTTGGATCCAGGACCCCAAGGTATACTGTCAGAAGAATCAGCACATATTGCCATACCAGTAAAAGCAAAAACATTAAGTATTCTGCCACAAAAAACATCTCTCTACCACTTGGACCAAGCTGGATTTTTGGCCCCAACCTCCCAAAATCCAATGCCTAAGTAGAGAACATATGTGGATGTTCCTACTGCACTTAAAATTCCAGACCCGGACACACCCTGTGCAAAACACATAACCCCAGATCCAACGCCTTGACCAGATTTTGGCCTTGAACTCATAAATTCTGAATAAGCTTAACTCAGAACCATGTAGCTGTTCTGACTCTGCCAGACTAATCTGGACTTTGATACATCCTTGTACAACATATAACCTGCACCTAAAACCTGTAGGATCCCACTAATATTTGACCTAAACCAACAGCTTCTACCAGCTAAACAGAATAAGAGTAGGCACTCCTTTTCTACCTGAAAAATCTGAATCCTGCTATATCTTAGTTGCAACAGTACTGCAAAAATATGCATTAGAATCCTTCCAGATCCTGCCAATTTTTGGCCCCACCCATCAAAAATGTACTTGCTAAAGAGACATAAATTCCACTGACTGGACCCTGACACATAAGCACCTGAAAAATCCAAACATGAATCTGTATCCAGCAAGATCTAGCCCATTTTTTCAATTAGATTTCCGGAGTTTCACCTTCTATATAGAAAACAAATGATCCTTTTACACTAAAAAAATCTGTATCCATTGTACTCTGTTTCAGTGAAGCCACAATAATCCAGGTGTGCCATCTTTCTAAATACAGACATATTTCCACCAATAATACTGTAATTCTACTATCTGTATAGGCAATGAATGGGACTGATGTACCAGAATATGATGGGCTATGTTAGGTTCAGCTTATATGTGGTTTAGCTGATCAACTAGTAGCATAAAGAAGTGAGAAGGTTGCTCTTTGGTTACAAAGCCAAGAAACTAATGGACTTTGTAACCAAAGAACAACCTTCTCACTTTCAAATACTGGCTTATATAATTTTGATCCCTACCATGAATGATCCCATTCCTGCTGTTTGTTTCACTGTGGCTACTATGTGTTGGTACGTACAGTCAAATGAAAAATCAGTTTTTAGACAATGTCAGCTAATTGGTATTTTTTGTGGATCAACATGTTAAGTGTGGATAAAAGCTTCAGGTTCACACAAAGCCTCAGCTGTTGGTGATCTGGAAAAGAGTCCTGTATGCATTGTTGAAATAATGTATTCATTATAATCTTCAATCAAAAGTATTAATTGGCTAACACTTAATCATGCCTTTGCTGGCAACATAATTGATGAAATCCTGAGCAGAAAAAGAAGGTGAAGGATGAGGAGGTATGAGCAAGGAAGCAATTGTTGTGGAGCGAAGTATAGGGATCAACTGGAAACATATTGTTATTGTGTTTGGAGCTTTCACAATCTACACCACAGAGGACAGGAAGAAAGGTGCGACATCTATCTACAATTTACTACTCTAGATCAGTGGTTCCCAAACTTTAACAACCTGTGAACCCCTTTCACTAAAATGTCTAGTCTCACGAACCCCCTCCTAAAAATGAATATTTCCAGGGATTTTCTCCTTTACCTGAGTATAAATTATAAAAAGAAGTGATCTTGGAAATATAAAATGTGTTTTTATGACATGCTTATTACACACTATTTATTATTAATTATTTATCATTACAGTATTTTTATTACATTATGAAAACGGCAACACTCTTCCAAGATCTCACTTTTGTAGCTTGTATCACTTTGAATAAGCCTGTTATAAGACAAGGCTCCTATGTTTCATCAAGGAGTATCAGATGTGAAACAGCATAAAAGTATTTAAGAAGCCAACTCAAAGAGTTTCTCCTACACAAGCATTCAGGTCTTGAGTAGTCCAGGAAAACAACGCACGTTACAACAAAGCTCAAACTAGTTCTTCATAATAATTTTAAAAACAATACTAGCAGCTTATTTATTTTAAAAACAGCAAAAAAAAATCCACCTCCCTTTCCATTTCTTATAAGGAGTTTTGAAGTTTAAATTTCCTCAGTGTGATCGATATGCTTGCTTTGAGCTGCTTAGCTCTTGGAAGTCTAGAGGCTCCGGGCTGCTTGCCCCGTGCTGCCTGGGGTCCCTATGGACAGCTCTGTCCTCCATTAGGGAATTTTTTTCCCAAGAACCCCCTGTAACATTTCATGAACCCCCAGGGGGTTCACGAACCCCAGTTTGGGAACCACTGCTCTAGATGTATATTACAAAAAAAAAAATCTATTAAAATATCAGGAAGGTTGCCAAGTCAAGCACTGGTATGTTAGGAAATGCCAGAATGAAGGTTGCCTGTGCCACCTTAATTATCTCCAATGTATTTATACATGATGATACAATTACATGATCACAGACTCTTTTGTCCACAGGACCTCTGGCCCATTCACTGCATGGAATAGATGGTGCTGTGAAAATGAATCAGGGTTCTGTAGTGAAGGAGGCTGTTATCTGTAGGACCCCTGCCTCATTTGTTGCAGGAGTTGGAAGGTATGTAGTGAATGAATCAGGGAATTGCAGGAAGAGAAAACTGGTCTCATGGGTAAGGCAGTTGAATGCTGCCCTGGAGAAATTGATTCTGTTCCTGCATATGCCACAGAGTTCCTGTGTGATGCCAGGCAAGTCACCTACACCAAAGGTTTTGCAGTTTGCCATAATCTATGTCAGGGGTCAGCAACCTTTCAGAAGTGGTGTGCCAAGTCTTCATTTATTCACTGTAATTTAAGGTTTTGTGTGCCAGTAATACATTTTACATTTACAGGGGCCAGTGGACAGAACTCCAGACTGGCAGCGAGCTGAGCCGCTCAACCCGCTGTCGACCCAGGGTTCTGTCCGCCAGCCCCTGCCAGCTGGGGTCCCGGCTGCTGGCCCCGCTCAGCCCACTGCCGGCCTGGGATTCTGTCCATCCAGGTCAGCAGCGGACTGAGCAGGGCGGCAGCCGGGACTCCGGCTGGCAGGGGGCCGGCAGCCGGGACCCCAGACTGATAGCAGGCTGAGTGGGGCCGGCCAGGACCCTGGCTGGCAGGGGGCCAGTGGACAGAACCCCAGTCCGGCAGTAGGCTGAGTGGGGCCAGCAGCCGGTACCCGAGGCCAGCAGCAGAGCCCCTCAGGCCGGCAGCAGAGTGCCACTGAAAATCAGCTTGTGTGCCGCCTTTGGCACGCTACCATAGGTTGCTGACTCCTGATCTATGTGTTCCTCATTTTCTGGGTGCAACAGGCATAGTAGCTACAATGCTGCAAGTGATATTGTCGCACTAGGGCCCATGAGGTTATGGGGGCCCAACCAGCAGAGGCCACTGGTTGGGCCCCCATAACCTACAGGTTATATATATATACACACATACAGGTTTTCACTCTGTATGTGTGTATATATATCTCCTCAATATATGTTTCACTCTATATGCATCCGAAGAAGTGGGCTGTAGTCCACGAAAGCTTATGCTCTAATAAATTTGTTAGTCTCTAAGGTGCCACAAGTACTCCTGTTCTTTTTGCGCTCTACCTTAGGCACCATTGTAGTTACGCCACAGTCTATCTATTGGCAGTCAGGGCTCTAAGGAGCAGGAAGTGGCTCCCTGCCCAGCTGCTGGGGAAGTGCTCCTGCCCCCTCCACAGGGGCTCTGAGGAGAAGGAATGGGGCCCCAGCCCCAGGGGGTTGAGGAGGCTGAGGGGAGAAGGTTGCAGGGAGGCTGGATGGGGAGAAAGTCCCCAGCTCCAGGGGATGCAGGAGGCCAGGGGAAGGATGGGGATTGGGTCTCTGGCCCTGTGGGGGTGGAGGAAGCTGGGGGAGGGTTGCAGGGGCTGGATGGGGAGCAGCCCCTCATGACAGAAATGCCTGGGAGGAAATTAATGATTTTGTATTCAATGCAGGTGTGAGGTAAATAAGGCCTGGGTGACACATTGACTATGGAGAATAAAAATAAATATTGAATGGCTACCGATTCATGGAATGAGGCAGGGGGCTTGTGGAAAAACATTATGTGACCATATTAATAGTATTCATACCTGGTCTTACAAAGAACTTTTCATCAGTAGATCTTAAAGTGCTTCACCATCTTTAATGTATTTATCCCTACAACAGCCCGATGAGGCAGTGCCGTTATTCCCATGTGATAGGGCATCCAGTCCCCACATGAATAGGAAGGGGCCAGAAAGGCCCCGGCAGCAGGGCTTGCTCCACCTCTCCATCCTGTCAATCATGCATTGATAGGAAGGAGGGCTTTAAAAGGGAGGGAACTGCAGGAAGCAAAGCGCCAGACGGCAGGAGTGACTCCTGATGCTCCAGAGTGAACTCCTAGGCAGGAGACCTTCACCCCAGCCCCGAGGAGCATATAGCAGACTCGCAGGGTAACGCAGACAGGCTGAGCCTGTCACAGAGACCCAGCCACAGCTATTTCCCCAAACCTATTACCTCGGGACTAGATTGTTGGCAGCACTGTAGAGTCACCCCTCCTTTCTTCTGGGATCTCAGGGCGAGAGTATCCCGAAGGCGTGGGTGGTTTGTGACTTCAATTTTGATTCCCCCAACCAGAGAGACTTTTAAGGAGGCCAACAAAGGGCAGAACCCACCTACCTGTGCCACGGATATTAGGGAAGAGGGGCTGGTGTTGCGACCACCCCAGTGTAGATAATTGGGCATGGTCGGGTTCACCCATCCCGAGGGAGGAACCACCAAGGACTGTTACACCTCATTTGACAAATGGGGAATTGAGGTGCACAGAGAGGCTAAGTGACATGTCCAATGTCTCACAAGAAATTTGTAGCAGAACAGGGACTGGAAGCCATGTTTCCCAAATCCTGGGCTAGGGCCTAACCACTGGACAATCCTTCCTTTGTGTAATTAAAGATTGTATCATAATGAATATTTGCAAGAGGAGCCAAATTAAGGTTGCACAGTCAGCTTTAATTCTGGCATTTTCTATCTTTGGAGGGCTTGACTTTGCAATCTGAACAGTCTTTTAATGTAGCTTTTTTATATAATTAGTACAAAAATAAGATATAAATAATACAGAATTTCCTCCTTCACCCTGACATAGTCAGTTAGCAAGTTACACATTGGCAGCATGGCAGAGAAGGGTCTTCAGGGAGGAATGGAATGAGGGATAAGGAGGAGCTTTGCAGATTAACCTAGGATGGGCATTCCAAGCATAAGGGACAACATCCAAGCTATGTCCAAATCCTGCCATTTCTTCCTTCTCACCATATCTAAGATCCAGCCTTTTCTCTACCCCTACCAGAGAGGTAAACTTAATAGCATTTAGTGAAGATGTGGCTGAGTGAGCAGCCATTCTGGTGCATGCAGCATTCTCGCCCTGCTGAGGTCAGTCACAATGAAAGCCGCTGGGCTTGGCACGCCCTCTCCTGGATCACCAATAAGGGCTTGCTCTGTCTTGTGTGTGTTTGTTGTGCCTGCAGGTGGATTGCTAGGTGCTACTGACTGACTGGGCTCTGGTTCCTGGCAACACCGAGCAGTCAAGGCTGAGTCTCAGGCTGTGGCAGTTTAAAATAAATGAGAATTCAAGCAAGCAGCTTAACACTCATGATTTATGTATAATTTCAAAGCACTGTGAGAACCGCTAATGAATCCTTACAACCCACTCTGAAACATGTATTGTTATCTCCATTTAATAGGTAGGGAAGCTGAGACAGGTTTTGAATGAGATATTTAAAAGTCTTATTGCAGCACATGCAGTCAAAACCTTATCACATCCTGCATTAGAAGCCATTTAAATCAGACTGTAAATTTTCTGAGGCAGGAATCTTTGTCCTTTATACATGCATACTTTCAAAACGGCCAAACAGCAATCCAAAATGAAGAAGTCCCTCACTTGGTTGGTCTCAGTCGCTCACAGAGATTATTTTCACTAGTGTGTTTGTGGCACAGCCAGACTTCTCAGGATCAAAGGATTCCAACATTCTGAGATAGACAGGATGCCCATTGAAAATCTGGGCAGCAGAGTTTGGATTTTTGCCTTTGAGAAAACAAACAGAAAAGAGACAGTTCTGAGGAAGAAACAATTAACGCTTGTTTGAGTAGACAAGTAGATGGTCAGTGGAGATGAACTCTGTCTAAGCCTTTTCAACATATTGTATAAATCACTGATCATGATTTTGTTAATGGCATACTTTGAAAGCTCCAAACAATGAAGGCTGAATTTGGGGAAGAGGGACTGTCTTCGGGAAGTGGGTGAAGGAATGAAGAAAAAGCTGACCTTGTCTGCTACACCAAGTGAGGGATACAAAGGGGAAGATACAATCTGGGTCCGTCATGGGGATACATTTATTTTTCAATCCACCAGTGGGACACAATGGCATAAATGCCTTTTATCATTCAGACTGTGACAGTTGCCTTTCCAATGTATTCAGGCTAAATTTGCCAAATAATTTTAAAGAGACAGTCGTATCGACAGTGATTGACAATAAAAAGGTAACATTTACCCTTTGAGGATTACTATGGTATGACCATAAGATTATATACAAAGGTAATTATCAATATTGTAAAGGTGACCACTGATATTGTACAGGTTTTCCATCATCCCAGATATAAAGGGCCACACATGGGAGGAAATACCAGCCACACGCACCTTCTGGCAGATAAGCCAATTTACTAGCATTTGCATTGCTTTGCTGAAAAAGTACTCAGATACTGTGGTGATGAATGCAGTCTCAAAACCTAGAAAGCTAGCTTGGGAACCAATAGGATAACCAGATGTCCTGATTTTATAGGGAGAGTCCTGATATTTTGGGATTTGTCTTACGTAGGCGCCTATTAACTCCCCACCCCCGTCCCAATTTTTTTTACACTTGCTCTCTGGTCATCCTAGGAACCAGAGACTGTTCTAGTCTTCTGCTGAGGGGAGGGAAAAACAGGACAATGCTCCTGTGTAAATATATCCCACAATTACTATGCTGTCCTGGAGATATTAGTTGACTCAATATGTGTCACGCAAATGCTGTCTGCAGTGCAATCCTGGAGCATGGTGGAATGACAAAAGGGTGCAGAACACAGGAGTGAGGTAGAATATCTGAAAGATTCCTGGAATATAGTCAAATTGCTGGACAGGAACAGGAGACAATTTGCCTGCTGTATTTGTGCTCTTTTGAATACTGAGCTAATGTTTTCTGCTATATTGTCCAGAGGACTTAATATCTGATAAATCCAGTCCAGGAGCATGCTGCCTTCAGGGTTTGTTGTTGTTGTTGTTTGTTTTTGTTTTAAGAGCCCTCTTTGGTCTGTTTGATTAATTGCCAAGTAATTCACAATAATTTGCTTGACCAGCTGTCAGAACAAAATTGGGGGACCTCCTGTGGTCCCCATTATGCACACTTTTTTCAGGTTTAAATACAGAAAGGACATTAGTGTGAACTTCAGTACATTATTAGAGCTATTTCTCTGCTGTGCCTGATTGTTGTATCACATAGGACCAGATCCCTAGATGCCTTTGGATGCTACGTGGATCGGGATTTAAAACCAATGGTCATAGGAGCCTGAATACTTTGAGGATTACAGCCACAGTGCTTAGTGAACCATAAGTTATGGCCCATTAATGATGGGGTGGTAGCCTTGGCTCTCCGCATATGCCTATGAAAAGAACCCCTTTGAATCCTAACAAAGATGCAGTAGAAGTCTGATTCCATTGAAGCCAATGCCAAAACGCTCATAAGCCTTGACTGCACTGGGGACAATTTCTAAATGATTCCTGCTCTTGCTAACTCTGCTTCAGCTGCATTGGTGAGCAGCTTTGGGAGCTCTAGTGTAGGGAAGGGTCCTGCCACTGGAGTCATTTTCAGCACCATGTCTATTAAACTTTCTCTGGAGTGGTGCAATAGGCATGGCCTTAGAAACAGCTGCAGCTGTGGGACCTTTGGCTGCACTAGGACTCCCAGTGTTGCTAACAATGGTGCAGATGAACTAGCGTTAGCAATCACAGGAAATGTTTAGACACCCTAATATTCTGATAAAGCATACTGAGCCTTCGAGGTACTCAAATAGAGTATCCTCTAGTCTAGCACAGCAATTCTCAACCTGCGGGTCATCAAGTGAGAGCCAATAAGTCACACCCATCAGCTGAGAGCTGCAAAATTCCTGGCTCACTGGTGTACCTTCAACCAACATTTTGGACAAACCATCCTGTTTGGAAACATGACTGTCTAAGGTCCAAGTCTAGGTCATTAGTTTCCTTTTAATTGCTTATCACTTGACTCCTTAGAATACTCAGTTTCTCAGAATGCATAGAAAGTGAGTTGTAGTGGATCCTTGTTAATACTGAGTCTATTATTTTTCTACCAGTTGTCAAGGCAGACGGAGAAGATGCAAGAGCAAGGAAGCTGCAAAATGATGCCAGCTGAGAGGAAGACATTGTTGGGGGGAGGAGGGGAGGGAACATGGCTTAGAAACATCTTTTTTTCTCAGCTCTATTTTTAGATCTAGGCTTTCTTCTTCTTTTTCCTAGATTAAAATCTAAACACAATACATTTACTGCTGCTGCTCCTAGCTTTGAAGTCAGTGGCAAAAATCCCACTGAGTTGCAGAATCATAAAAATTTAAGGCTGGAAGGGACTTGAGAGGTTCTCTCATCCATCACCCAAACTGAGGCATGATTAAGTATACCTAGATCATCCCTGACAAGTGTTTGTCTGACCTGTTCTTAAAACCCTCCAGTGATGCAGATTGATTTTAGTGGTGAAGGATCATGCACACACTGAAGTGAAGATAACTTAATCAGGGTATGACAAATCCTCTTCCCTGGTGAGAATCATTTTCTGCAGAATTTAAGCTTTCATTTTGGTTGTGAAGATCACCTGCTAAATGTGACTGGAGTGTAACTTGATGCAGTGTTATCTTCCTAGCTCTGCAGACAGGCAGTTCCAGTGCCTCTGTTGCTGCTCATACCTTTGCTCAACAGCAGCAGCAGTATCCTTCTTTGCCTCCTGGCCTGGAGTATTAGGTCATGTTTCTGGGCACTGTTAAATAGCAGCACATGCCACTCCAAACTGCATTCAAATGGTGGATGTTATGTATTATGTATTTAAGTGCTGACAATATGCTAGTGTTTGTGAGTAGGATGTTGAAATACAATGGTGATGTTTGACCATGCAGCAAAGTTAGGAGGCACAACAGGCTAGATTCTTCTCTGGTGTAACTCTATTGGCTTCAGTGGAGTTACATCAGGTATGAATATAACTCAGTCTGTTTTTATTCAGCTGAAGCTCTGAGGATCCCTCCATTCACCCTCTCTCTAACTTTTCTCTCAAAGCCCATCCCTGCAGTTTGCATCCTACCTCACAAAGATGAAAAACACAGCGCACTAGTGAATAATTTTAAAACAGTGGAGTGGTCAATTTGATTTTTCTTGGAACATTTGGAAGTGGGGATGATGTAAAATTGTTTAGTATTTAGTATCCATTTGAAAATGCAACATTTCTGGTCCTACTTTCACCATAGCTATAAGTTGGACCTCCTGATCATAGGAATGACAAGTTGTGAACTTTACCTAGATTATTAGGAGTTGATGTAATTAGGGAGGTAGTTTTCCCTAGATTTGCATTAAGTCTTGGATTCAACCTAAGATCACAGTCAAGAAGCACCGTGATCTCTACAGATCACCAAATAGGATTTTCTATATTTTTTAAATTTTCTATCATTTTATTATATTAAAATAAGAACACAGGCTCGCTGACACTGTCTATTCCTATTTCTCAGATGAATAGCTCCACTAGTATAAAAGGTATTTTCATAATAATTCCAAATCAGCTGATTGCTTGGAGTGCTAGAATTTTTAATGACTTACTATTTTAAAAATATGTAAATTGACTCATCACCCATCATCTCTTTAGATATGTAAATTTATTGAAAAAGATGCCACTTCTCCTTCTTGAGATACAGACAAGCCCCGATGCTTAGTTTTATGTGCACAAATCTGGGTTTCCAGTACTGGTGATTTTAAATGCATTGATTTGTTTTCCTTACCATGGCTGAGAGAAGCACTAGACAAATGATTATGTGTGTGGCAATACAGGAAGTAAGGCCTGGTCTACACTACGGGTTTAGGTCGACTTTAGCAGCGTTAAATCAAATTAAGCCTGGACACGTCCACACAACGAAGCCCTTTCTTTCGACTTAAAGGACCCTTTAAACCGGTTTCTTTACACCACCTTCGACGAGGGGATTAGCGATAAAATCGGCCTTTGCGGGTCGGAATTGGGGTAGTGTGGACGGAATTCGACGTTATTGGCCTCCGGGAGCTATCCCACAGTGCTTCATTGTGACCGCTCTGGACAGCACTCTCAACTCAGA
>NC_048299.1:74798414-74830909 GCF_013100865.1 Trachemys scripta elegans
TTTCCGACCCATCTCCCAGGTCTCCATGTTCCCCACTTACCTGTGGGCTTTGCTCACCTGTCCCCGTCGAACCTAGTTTAAAGCCCTCCTCACTAGGTTAGCCAGTCTGTGTCCAAATAGGGTCTTTCCCCACCTCGAAAGGTGAACGCCATCTCTGCCTAGCAGTCCTTCCTCGAATAGCATCCCGTGGTCGAGGAAGCCAAATCTCTCCTGACGACACCATCTTCGCAGCCAGGCATTCACCTCCATGATGCATCTGTCTCTGCCCGGGCCCCTAACTTTGACAGGAAGAATCGAAGAGAATACCACCTGCACTCCCAACTCCTTCACCCGTACTCCCAGAGCCCTGTAGTCACTCTTGATCCGCTCAGTGTCACACCACGCAGTATCATTTGTGCCCACATGGATGAGTAGCATGGGGTAGTAGTCAGAGGGCTGGATAATCCTTGACAATGCCTCCGTAACATTTTGGATACGGGCTCCCGGCAGGCAGCATACCTCCCGAGATGAAATGTCAGGGCGACAGATGGGTGCCTCCGTCCTCCTCAGCAGAGAGTCTCTGACCAACACTACCCTACGTTTCCTATTCGCAGTGGTGGCAGCAGACCTCCCAGACTTAGGGGTACAAGACTTCTCCTCCTTTACTGTAGGGGGTGATTCCTTCTCTCCTGTATCAAGAAGAGCATAACGGTTACCTATTACCATGGCGGGCGGGTTCGGAGCAGGGGTGGAGCACTGCCTGCTGCCAGAAGTAACCAGCTACCAGTGTCCACCCTGAGCCATCTCCTCCTCCACGAGTGGTGTATCAGCAGTCCTGTGTACTGGGACAGCTACCTCAGCTGTCTCCACATGGACACTGTCCAGGAATTGCTCGTGGATTCAGATGCTCCTTAACCTAGCCACCTTCTCCTGTAGCTCTCCACCTGCTGCCTGAGAGATTCCACCAGCAGGCACCTTTCACATTGGATGGTCCCCCCAGCCTGGATATCAGTAAGTGGAAATTGCAAGTTACAGTCTCTGCAAAACCACACCAGGATCTGGGTAGAAGCATCCATGCTCAGATGCTCTGTCTGGCTACAGGCACAGGTGAAGGAGACAGAAGCAGTGCTGGCACAGGTGTTGCGGGTCTTCCTAACCATCGTAAGCCTCCCTCTGTCAAACTCCCTCTCAAACTCCCGTCTGCAGCCCCCTGTCCGCTGAAAGGGTTGTTTAAGCAAGAAGTTTTGAATGTAGTTGGTTTATAAGTTTTAAGGGGAATAAAGGGAAAACAGATAGAACCGGCAAGGGACCCTCGCCCCCTTCCCTCTCCCCTTCCAGACTCCCTTGCGAAACTCCCTATTAGCAGCCCCTTCACGCGGCTCGGAATGCTGGACAAACAAGCAATTGTGTCCTCCCCAAATCCCCGCCCTGGCCCTACCTTCTTCATGGCCGCGCCACGCACACTGGTGTCATCCTCTCCCTCCAGCGCTTGCGCCGCCATACAGCTGATCAACGCAAGCCTGGGAGGGAGGAGAAATGCGGCGTGCTTGGGAAAGAGGCGGGGCCAGGGCAGGGATTTGGGGAGGGATCCAATGGGGCAGTGAGGGGGCGGGGCCAGGGTGGGGATTTGGGGAAGGATCCAATGGGGGAAGGAGGGGGTGGAGTCGGGGCGGGCGCGAGCCCCTCCGGGCTCTGCCTGTGCACCTGAGCGGAGGGCAAAATTGCTTGTTTGTCCAGTGTCCCGACAGAACATCGGTCGGGATGTGGGACAAACAAGCAAATATCGGGACCGTCCCGATAAAATCGGGACATCTGGTCACCCTAGCTTCTCCCAACTCACACGGGGCACACCGCCCCCTGCAAAGCAGCTGCCCCTGCCCTGACTGCTTACCCTCATGGAGTCTGACCCCCACAACAGGAGAACCTATTGGAGCATACCCAAAACTACCACACCCAATTCCAGAAGCTTCTGGAAGATTCAGCCTAGCAACAAGGACCCAGACACAACTCACTCCTACCTCCCCACGATGGGTCGTTCAAAGAGATACCTTCCTATTAGGCAGATGGGTTACAAGTGGTTTAATTTTACTATATACACTAGCACGGGAATCTCTAGCTGGTATAATCAGGGCCGGCTCCAGGGTTTTGGCCACCCCAAGCAGCCAAACAAACAAAAAAAAGCCACGATCACGATCGCGATCTGCGGCAGCAATTCGGCGGGAGGTGCTTTGCTCCGAGCAGGAGTGAGGGACCGTCCGCCGAATTGCCGCCGAACAGCTGGACGTGCCGCCCCTCTCCGAAGTGGCCGCCCCAGGAACCTGCTTGCCAAGCTGGTGCCTGGAGCCGGCCCCGGGTATAATGTATTTTCCTCACTTGCAAAAAGCTGCACAGACTATTTTGTAACAAGATGGGGCAACTGCAAGGCTGGCTTTCAGTGTGGGACAGTTGTGAAGTCACAGAAAACCCTTCACTTGTAGGGTCATAATCTGTCAGCATCCTTTCCCCAGTATGCCCTTCTGACCTGCCTCCATTTCACTTTGAAAAAGGAACAAAGGGATATTCTAGTATCACAGCAATCCATGCCCTTCCATCTGCTTTTCTTCTCCCCTACCAGACAAACCCCAGATCCCTTGCCCAGTTACTAAATTGTCCTGTCCCTACATTACTACCTACATAGTTTCCTGCCAACTGTTTTATTTCACCCAGGGCCTTACAAAACCTGGGGCTTACTCTTGTTAGAACATAAACATCTAAAGCTTGTTTGGAGCATGGGAATAAAAATTATGTTGTTCAATGTAATATTTGATAGCTGTTTTCCTGAACAGATGCTCAGTTATTTTTTGCTAGTGATTATAATGTCTGACAGCCAACAAGATGTTAATTAGGACGTAAGGAAGTAACAGACCTAAGGAGAAAGAGGCTTCCCTCCAGGTTACCAGAGTACGGTGGAAGAGTTTATGAGGTGGCTGGTTCTGTGAAGTTAAAAACCTGTTTGCATATTGGAGCTAAGACTTTGTATAGAGAATTTTTTTATATAGAACCAGGGTTCTGTATGTCTGTCCCATGGCTTTTTGCATTGGGGTCTAGAGTACAGGGCCGGCGCAACCCATTAGGCAACCCCGGGAATCGCCTAGGGCACTACAATTTGGGGGGCGGCGACCCAGGCGGTATTTCAGCGGCAGGACCTTCCACTGCCTCTGTAGGGGGCAGAAAACCTGGCGGCGCTCCTGCTAGAGTATAGCTGAGCTGGCAATAATTTAAGCAAAAATTTTCATGCAAGTCTATGCAAAATTTTCAACTAATTATTTAGCATATTTCACACTGCCCTAAATTGTCTCTTTTTGCAAAGGTTATGGGGAATTGACAATTATTCATAGCAAAACCTGTGAAAACAAAAAAATTGTGTGAATTTTAGCAGAGGTGCCCTCCAACAGATGCAACATTTTCAGAAGCACCTAAATGACTTAGGAGCCTGTTTAATTTTCAAAAGTCACTCAGTGACCTCAGAGCCTAAATCTCACTGAGTCAATGGGATTTAGGTTCCTAAATGACTGAATAACTTTTAAAATGGGTTGGGTTCCTAAATCATGTAGACGCTTTTGAAAATTTTACCAATGGCATGATAGCCCTAGAAGACAGGGAGCCCTGAGTTCTACTCCCACAATTGCTACTAAATGCCATTAATACTTTGCAGTTACATGGCACTATTAAACAATAGGCTGTTATTAGGAAAATATTGTTATTTGTACTTCATAGATGGAGAGATTGAGAGTCAGAAGCTAGTCACTTGGTAACATTTTTCAAAAACACCTTAGTGACTTAGGAGGCTACACCTCATTTTTAGACTTTATTTAGGAAGTTACAGGTTTCACTGAAGAAAATGAGACTTAAGCCTTGTGTACCCGGTAAAGTGTTTTCAACATTTTTGCTGTTGTTGTTGCTGCTGCTGCTATCACTATATAGATCAAATGAAACAAAAAGAGCATAGCTACATTGCTTTGCCTAAAGCAGCTTAAGCTACTTCCCCTGTGAATCATAGCATCCAGGCAGCACTGCTCTTTTTCAAAATAAGCACACAGCATTTTGGGCAGGGATCCCAAGGTGCAATGTTCTGCTAGGCTCAATGTGTTATCGTAGTGAATTGTGGGACACCTAGTGGAACTGAGTGGAATTCTGGGACTTAAGGTCAAACTCATGATTCTGTCCATAGTCTCCCACAATTCATTAGGGTTTTGCTAGCCAGTACATTTTCAAACTTGTTTCAGGATCCAACAAATTTTCAAACCACTGTCAGGTAGCATGGAGGAAAAACTATTGCAAGCACTTTCACCCTCTGCCCTTAGCCACACAGCAATTCAGTGACAGGAACAAAATAAAACCTACATCTCAGCCCTCTACTCCAGGGCCGCGGACACCACTCCCACCCTCTCATTCAAATCCCTCCTAAAAAAATAAAAATAATCTCCTTCTACAGAACCTTTCCCAGAGCTGCAAGATAGTGGCAGCAATGATGAATGCCTTGTCTAGCCCAGGATTTAAAGGTTTGACGTTAGCTCAAGCTATGAGAGTAGTTAGCTCAGTCAATTTAACACCTTCTAATACTCTAGCCCAGAAAAAGCAGTTGTACTTTAGAATGTGATAAACTGGTCAAGTTAACTAGGGGAAATTTTGTCTTTAGTTCAAATCTAACATCACACTTTTAAATCCTAGGGCTCATCTATGCTTAACACGCTACAGCAGCTCAGCTGTGCTGTAACACGTCAGTGTAGAGATTACCTATGCCAACGGGAGGATTGTTCCCTACAATATACACTCCAGTGCTTTGTAAATTGTGCTAAATTCTGCAGCGCTAAATTGAAAATGCCCAAGCAATGGGGTTTCCAATGACTCCTTTAAGGCACTACTCCATAATCCAGCATCTCACTCAAAAAGATTTTGCTGATGTTCAGCCTCAAATTTTCCCCTTGATAATCCATCCGTCACTTTACTACCCAAGTGCAATTTTAACAAGTCATGATTCCTCACTGAGAATTGAACCTGGGATCTCCAATGTTAATAGGATGAACCTCTGCCACTTGAGCTAAAGGACTAGCTCCATTATCTGGCAGATGTAGTAGACTAAAGTCCTCTGTGGATCAGCCAATAGAGGGGGATACCTAACACAGTGAACAGGTTACACAATGAAGCATGAAGAGCTGCCGTAAATAAAAATATCTTCCACTCCAAATAACTGCAAGTGACATTTCCATTCGTTTCCCAGTTGAAAAGAATACACATACACACATTTGGATTGCTAAACATTTTTTATTTAAATAAACTGAATTTGAAAGAGAAAAAATGATATAGCTTTACACTGCAAATTATTTTTTTACATAACTGTAAACACGCATATGTTTAGCCTATAATAAAGCAAACTATGCAAATAAACTTTAGGCACAGTATTCTCCAAATAGTTATATGTAATTCAATTTTGTATTATTCCTGAGTACCCATTTCTCTGACCCTAGAGAAAAAGACACAAGTGAGAACGTTTTCCTATCAGCCTTTCCTCTTAAACCAATTGGTTAAGTCTGGTTTCTGAGAACATGGGATGTTCCAATTTGTTTTGCTGGAACATCAAGGAATACAGCATGGGTACACAAGAAGCCATAAAACCTTTTGAGAGAGTGGGGTACAAGTGTGGCCTATGCTGACCTTTCGGGTATGTATATTTTAGGTCCTCTGGCTTGATGAGTGCTGACTCAGTACTGTTAGTGTGCCCACTATCTCAGACATGATCATAGGCAATGTCTGGTATATTCCTTCTTATGTTGTCTTACCCCCTTTTAAATTGCATACACTCGCTGAATAATCAGAACACTTCCTATGAAACACCCCATATTTTAGAGGGCACAATGCAGCCACTGAATAACTTACAATGAATTGTTGCAGTAATTAGATACTTCACTGCTTAGCTAACATGTAAGTCAAGGGAAATTCAGGATGATATTTTGGAAGCAACATTATTACTAATTAGGTTGCAAACACACATTCAGTTAAATAGCTGCTATACCAATTGTTAAGACCAAAGCTTTTGCAGCTTGCTAGAAGAGAGCACCTGTATTCCCTTTGCTCATAGAGAAAAGTCAAATCATTTTGGTTATAAACCAACTGTATTTCTTAATTATGTGTTAAAATA
The DNA here is from genome assembly GCF_013100865.1 of Trachemys scripta elegans. Taxonomy (NCBI): domain Eukaryota; kingdom Metazoa; phylum Chordata; order Testudines; family Emydidae; genus Trachemys; species Trachemys scripta. Next base: position 74,804,572 of record NC_048299.1, read on the forward strand.
TGTATACATGTATTCTTTTAGAACCAAATATTTTTTAAAAACATATGTACAAAGATGCCTCTTTAAATATATATCGAAGGCAGGAAAATAATCTGGGTTTTATAACCTTCCTTCAAAATCCCTCTAGTGCCCTCCAATGCATTTAAAAAAAAAAACAAAAAAACCCCCTAACAAACAGGGAAACAAAACCACACAAATGATGGTAGACTACTACTGATAGACAAAAGCCAGGAAAGTAAACATTTAGCTTTGTATTTCCTGGTTTACATTAGAAGTATTCTGCCACTTGCCTTATGCCATGTGGCATAAGCAGCTGAAACTGAACCCTGTGCGGAGTGGGCAGCACGAACCTCATGCACCACTTAAGTCACATGTATGCACAAAATGAAACAAAAACAAAAAACTTACAGGGGTAAACGTTTCTTGCTCTGAAGAACGACAGGGCCCATAGTCCCTCATGAGATCCATGCCAAGGAACAACCCGGGGAAAACTCCATGTAGGGAACCTTGGAGAAGGTGGGCTGCTTCTAGCTGCATCTGATAACTGTTTATTCATCTATTTGGTGTAATCATCTTGTAGCAATGGGCTCTAGGCCTGCGGTTGCAAATATCTTTTCTCCAGTTCCAAATGGAGTATTTTGGAGTAATTTAAATAAGATTGATATTCTATATTTAAACCATTTTCGTTAGAGACTGAAAACCAGAATTAAATGAGACTGTGTGATATATTAGAGAAAGTTGTCCTAGTTCTTATTTACATAGGTAGGTACTTTTGTTACTTAAAACACCTAAGAACATTACTTTGAGAGAATACCTGTCTCCAATGCCAATTATTACACATACACAGTGTGTGTACATGCGTGACTGTTTGTTTATGAAGGTAACGTGAACAGCTTCTAGTATTGTTTCCTTTAATAATGGAGGCAGCAATTGAAGTTTTATTTAAAATTATTCTGTAAGGCATTGGTGCAACAAGGTAGTAATTGAAGAGGCAATTTTATAACTTCTTTTACAACTGTTTAAAACACTCCCACATCACGGTTAGCCAAAAATAGCAATAAAAAGGCATTAGAAAAGCCCCAAACTGAAGAAGACAGTTTAGTGATGAAATTTAGTTTACACTCCAGCTCCCACACGGGTTTTTTAATGAATTGTTGGCTCACGTCTGTCCTAAACGCACACTTTCCCTTAATGTACTACGGCACTGAACCTCTCCCATGAACAAGAAACATTTAGATTACATCAAGAGAATATGCATTATGCTTTACAGATCAACAGTAGTCAGGGACACAGACTGGCTTATCCACTGTACATATCTATTTAAAACTTTAAAAGACTAAGAATATACATAAAATATACACTTAATAAACAAAGTAAAATCCTCCTCAGCTTCTGTTTAGGATAATATTTGATATTCCATAGGTTACACATTGCTTCTATTAAAATTCTACGCACGGAGCTATTCCCGTGCCAATTCCCTCATCAGCACTGGGCTCACTGAAAAGTAAATTAGTTCTTCATATATATGCAGCAGAAAAAGAGAAACATCAGCCCTAGTCATCACTGTCACTTCCAGACTCACTCAACTGCAAGTCATTTCCTATTGGGGACAAAAAAACAAGAACACCAGGTCAGAAGTTAATTCATACTTTGATTATATTCAAATTTAAGAATTATTGTATTTAAACTGGAGATTTAAATAAGAATTACACAGAAATGAACATGAACAGCATCTCAGCAGTTTGTCTAATATAATCATTCTCCATATTCAAGAACATTAAAATTTGCACAGAGTTTATTTAAGGCCCAATCCAGGCAAAGTTGAGTCTCCTTGGCTCCACAACCACAAAGGCTACTACTCCCTGTTCAAAAAGAAGCATTCCCCTTCTCAGCAGCTTTGAAATTAATTCCACACCCTCCACCCAGCCAAACTGCCATATATGACTTTTGGGCAGGACACTAGGGAAGTCCCTGGCTCCATCTACACTATTAAAATAACCATTTTTTAAAGCTAGTAGTTTCAGTAGTGAAGATGGGGCTGTTCTATGCGGAAGTTCTATGGCCTGTGTCATACAGGAGGTCAGGCTACATGATCACAGTGGTCCCTTCTAGCCTGGGGATAAATCAGGAAAGTGCCAGCAGCTCAAGAATATTGGGCTGAGCCTATTTGATAGCTCTGCTTCAGAAGTCAGTGAGGAAGGGGAAACCAAGGAGCTCTGTGGCCCACAGACAGGTCAGAATCAGTGAGGCCCAGAGCCCTACACTGTCCTCATAGTATATAGCAAAGGTCCCCAAACTGTGGAGCGCACCCTCTTTGGAGGGGGTGCAGAGGAAAGTTTGGGGGCGGGAGGGAAGGGAAGAGCACAGCAGTGCCTGGATCAGCCCCCATGGAGGGTGGAGAAGGAGTGCCACCCAGCTCTGTCCCCAGCCACAGCTCTGTCCCTGCCCCCAGGCCCTTGCCGCAGCTCCAGTCCCGACTGTGACCCCCTGGCCTCGACCACAGCTCCAGGCCATGGCTCCTGGCCCCCTGGCCATGGCTCCCAACTGCAGCTCCGGCCCCCCTCCCAGCTGTGGTTCCTGGGGGGCACAGACAGGTTCCATTACGGGCAAGGGGGGGCATGATGGAAAAAGTTTGGGGACCACTGCTATATAGCAACTGTCTGCCACCTCTCTTGCAGCATTCTGGTGAACATGAGAATGAGAAATGTCCTCTTCATTCTTGGGTAATGTACATGCTTTCTTTTAAGCTGGCCTATAACATGTGCCCTATCATCTTCCACATTCCTGCCCTCAAATGCAGGTCCACTGCAAGGGAGCTACTAAAAAAAAAAAAGACAGTGGCTGTTTCATTTCCTTTTTAACATTTTTGGGAGGTTTCCATGCTATGGCAAGCCTTCCCCTGTAGAGGTGGTCTTCATGTTACAGAAATATCAATGGTTTGTCCATGGACACATGTTGGATCAAGCCTTTGAAATTCAAGCACATTCCAAGCATGGCAAATCTGACCTCCTAAATAAGGGCCTATCCAAAGCCCACTAAGTCAGTGAATAGACTCTACTGACTTCAGTGGGCTTTGGATATGGCCTTGAGTGAAGATCTAAATACTAATTAGCAAAACTCACATTTCTCTCTACATCCTGGACTAATCAAGGAAGATTAGATTCACTTTCATATTTAATTCACCAAAACCCTCCATGTTTGAATTTACCCGAATCTGCTGCAGAAACCATGGGCACATAGCACACATTTTAGGTCCAGTTTGTCAAGGAGCATATGGAGGAACCACAGAGGGGATACAGCAATTTGACTAGCCATAATCTCCTCACCCTTGTCCATCTCTTATGGTGGACAGGAGCGGGTCTCTCTACAGTTCCTCCACATCCTCACATTCTTTATGCGTTTAAACTAGCAGTGAAAAACGGGTGGGATAGCTAGGAGAATGGCTGGGCACAGTAACACAGGAGGGGATAACATTTGAGCGAGTGTGATGCATAATTTAGTTGCACTTCTGACCCTTTCTCTGACCTCTCTGAATGCACCCTCCTTAGATGCTGGCCTCGTACCTTCACCTCTCTCAGGGTGGAATCCCATGATTCTCCCACCCTTAGACTTGGTCTCAGGATATAGAGACCAGCCTGCAGGCAACAGCCTGTGTGAGGCAGGGGACATCTTGCCTGCCTGCTTCCCTCCACACCGATGGTCCCCAAGGACTCACAAGGGAACGGTGAGCTAGCGAGGGACGCTGGTGTAAGATGTTTGTTGTTTTGTATGATCTGTATTCTCCTATGTGGTGTATGATTAAGTAAAAGAGCACAATGCTCGCTCTGTGTAAGGTGTGGGTGTTTCAGGCTTCGCAACTGCCGCATGCCCCTGAGAGAGTTAAACTGTAACCAGAAGCTTCACACCTCTTGGATGGAGTTCTGGGAGAGGGGTATGTTGGAACAACTGGGTTATCTCAGGGGTCAGTGCTGGGCCTGGGGGCATAGAACAGATGGGCAGAGGAGAAGACAGAGTCAGTGCCCAGGAAATGTGCCAGAGAGGCCCAGGGAGAAAACAGCACTGTAGCCTGCTGAGGCTATAGAACAGAGGTGGGCAAACTACAGCCCGCGGGACCCTCCTGCCCGGCCTTTGAGCTCCTACCCCAGGAGGCTAGCCCCTGGCTCCTACCCTGCTATTCCCCCATCCCTGCAGCCTCAGCTCACCCCGCCGCCAGCGCAATGCTCTCGGTGGCGAGCTCCTGGGGCAGCGCAGCTGCAGAGCCGGGGCCTGACCCAGTGCTCTGTTCTCCATAGTGGCATGACTGGCTCCAGCTGGGCGGCACGGCTGCCTATCCTGCTGCTCTGGGCAACACGGCTGTAGCGCCGCCAGCCACCAGTGCTCCAGGCAGCACGGTAAGGGGGCAGGGAGTGGGGGGATTGGATAGAGGGCAGGGGAGTTTGTGGTGGTGGTCAGGGGGTGGGGGTGGGGGTGTGGATGGGGTCGGGGCGGTCAGAGGGCGGGGAACAGGGGGGTTGAATGGGGGCAGGGCTCTGGGGGGGCAGTCAGGAAGGAGAGGGGGGGTTGGATGGGGTGGCTGGGGGCAGTCAGGGGTGGGGATTCCAGGGGCGGTCAGGGGACACGGAAAAGGAGTGGTTGGATGGGGCAGGGGTCCCGGGGGGGGGGGGAGGGGGAGGGGGGGGGGGGGGGGGGGGGGGGGGAGGGGGGAGGGGGCCCGGGGGGGGGGGTGGGGGGGCATGTCAGGGGGCGAGCAGCGGGGGTGGGTCAGATAGGGGGCGGTGGCCGGGCCACGCCTGGCTGTTTGGGGGGCACATCTTCCCCTAACCGGCCCTCCATGCAATTTTGGAAACCGGATATGGCCCTCAGGCCAAAAAGTTTGCCCGCCCCTGCTCTAGAAGCTTAAACCATCCAGGGACACAGAAGGTTGAATTCCCCTCACAGCAGTCCCAGTGAGTGGTCACAAGAGGGTGCTCACTAGGTACTGTGTCACCTTCCTACTTGTTTAACAGCACTGTTATTAAATTAAACTAACCCAGGGATAGTCAGCATCCCATTAACCCAATATAGCCATGCAGTAATTATTCCAATAACCAGGTCACATGCAGTATTCGTTGGTTATTACAAGTTAACTCCACGTCCTTTATACATCTATATCAACTTCTAACTAAAACACACACTCACACACACACCCCAACCAACTTCACTAAGGGGTTTACTATATATACACCCAATCCCGCATTTCAAAAGCTCAGATTTTTTTTTGTTAATTTAAAAAACAATTCTTCCCCTCCCCCAAGTGTACAGACGCTCCCCGGGTTACGCAAGACCCAACTTACACAGAAAGTTCCCTAAGGCATAAATAAAATTTTCGAGTTGCAGAAAATATTGCGTAGAGTACGGAAATGCAAAGTACTGTACTGTAGTGTGGTGTGCGGAGGAATACAGCAGTAGCATCTCCTACAAGGGAAGGCTTTGCGCTCTCACAGCCTCTCAGTCTCGTGTTATTTCAGTGATACTGTATTTCTGTTATTTCACCCTATTATTGCATTCAAATCATGCCTGGAAAGCAAGTGCAGGACCAGCTCGTAAGCGAAAGAAGATTGATTTAGAGCAGAAAATGTTGTAATTGTTTGTTTTTTATGCTTGCACAATATGCGTTTGCAATTTATGTTAAATTTGGGTTACGCAAGGCTTTCTGGAATGGAACGATTGCGTAAGTTGCGGAGCGTCTGTATCCTACTCCTCCCTGATGGGGCTTTGCTGCCCAGTCACACTGAGCGCCAGCTCCAAAACCCACTGAAGCTGATGGGAGTCTTTTGGGTTTTGGCTCAAGCCCTTGATGCCTAAGTAGCCTCTATACCGGGGTGGGCAAACTTTTTGGTCCGACAGCCACATCTGGGTGGGGAAATTGCATGCAGGGCCATGAATGTAGGGCTGGGGCAGGGGGCTGTGGTGTGGGACGGGGTGCAGTGTGCAGGAAGGGGCTCAGGGCAAGGGGTTGGGGTTCTGTAGGGGGCTCAGGTCAAGGGGTTGGTATGCAGGAGGGGTGCGAGGTGCGGCAGGGGGCTCAGGGCAGGGGGTTGGGGTGCGGGATGCAGGAGGGGTGCGGGGTGCAGGCTCCAGCCCAGCAGCGGCACTCAGCAAGGCTAAGGCAGGCTCCCTGCCTGCCCTGGCCCCACAATGTGACGCTCTCGGAAGCGGCCAACACCACATCCTGCAGCCCCTGGGGGCGGGGGAGGTGGGGGGAGCAGAGGGCTCCGTGCGCTGCCCTCGCCTATGGGTACCTCTCCTGAAGCTCCCATTGGCCGTGGTTTCCCATTCCCAGCCAACGGGAGCTGCAGGGAGTGGTGCCTGCAGGTGAGGGCAGCGCGCGGAGACTTCTGCCCCACCTCCTTCCCCCAGGCCAGAGGAACATGGTTCCGGCTGCTTCCGGGAGTGGCGTGGGGCCCGTGGCACCACAGGGATGGCAATCCCGCAGGCCAGATCCAAAGCCCTGACGGGCTGAATCTGGCCCATGGGCCATAGTTTGCCCACCCTTGCTCTATACCTTCAAATAAATGAGAGCTTTTTGTTATAAGGTCTCCCTTTCACATATTTCAACCTGCATGCATGCAACTGCTTGGGATAACTTTTTGGTAAACTATACTCTACAGTGGTATCTAAACCTGCTTAGAAAAACCATGCCTTTTGGTGGCATCACACAGGTTCCCACAGCAACAACACACAAAACTTTACTTACTGAGAGTGTTCATTAGCTGATTGCTTCCTTGTGGCCTGCTGGTACCATTAGCAACAGCATTTCTGTTGTTGTACTGCTGGTGTGGTGGCTGAGAGGGGGAAATGCGTGCAGCTTCTTCCCCGTCACTGCTAGAGCTTTCATCATCACTCCCAGAAGAGCTCTCAGAGTCCGATGAGCTGCTACCACTGCTGCTACTCATCTGTTCAATAATTTCAACCTCTGCTCTTAGCTCTGGAATAAGATGACATTTGTTGGGTCAAAACATTTACAGGCCTCTGTGAATTTCAGGAAGGGAATGTTAAAATGCAACAGTTTTGTCAAGTATAATTTACCAAGCACAATGAACAAGTCTAAAATCAAATCAAAAGGAGAGAATTGGGGGCGGAAAACAAAAGATACATACAAAAGATACATACAACTAAGTGCTGCAGCTGAATCTAGAGAAGAGGTAATAATCACTGCTTCTCTAAACTTCATTTCTTTCACTACCACTTTATATGTTTTCTATTTTTAAAACCATTCCTTACTGTATTATTCATTAACTGAGTGCTCAATGTGCCAGGCACTTTACAGACAAAACAGGCATCAAATGTAAATGATTTGGGGTCAGGGTATAACAGTTGACACAATGGGTACAAATTTCAAAAGTACCCAGTGACTTAGGAGCCTAAATTCCATAGAAAAACCTGTGGGATTCAGGCTCATTTGAAAATGGTATCAGATGCAACAAGTGACAGTTACAATTAGGAGAGAAGGGGAATACAACAATAAAGTTATGAAGTTCTTTAGATTTGCCATGCACTCTTCTTGGTGGTTCCAATGGTAATATGAAAGTTATATCAGCAAGAGTTTGGAATAGTCACATTACTTACCAAGGATTTAGATAAGTCATCCCTAATCACACCATTGTTGTATATTTGAATATTCCATGTTACTAAAAAACTATTGGAAGGATTTTTTGAACATTTTGTGGGGACTACAACGTGTATCCCTCCACCAGTAACATTAAGCATCTACTTACCATAAGTCCAAAGGTATAGGGATCAGAGGGAGAGAAATAATAAAGCTAGCATTATTTATATTATGAAAGCATCCAAAATCTTCAGAGTTCAAGACTCATTGTGCTGGGCATTGTATATACACAAGCTAAGAAATGAGTTCTTGTCTTAAAGAACTTACAGTCTAATACAAAGAGTGGGAGAAATCAGGTATTATCCCCATTTTACAGATGGGGACCTAAGGCACAGAAAAATTTAAGTGTCTTGCACAAGGTTACATAGGAATACTGTAGCAGAAACAGAGTTTGAACCCAAATTTCCTGAGTCCTACTCTAGTGTTTGAATCACAAGACCATCCTTTGTGTGTAAAGTATCTCCAAAATGACCTTGAACAGAGCTTTTCTATACATAAAAATGCCATGACATTAAACTTCATGATCTCGAACGTTTCAGAATTAAGGCTAAATACTGTATCTGATTGGGAAGGAGAGGGTTCCAGATGCCCGATGATACAACAGCCCTACAGGGTCAGGAAATAAGATTAAAGAACCCTGCTAAGCTCTCAGCCTCCACTGTATTTTGGCAATGAAATCCATTGGGTAATTATGCACTTGCTTAAAGTTTCTTTTTTCAATTTTAAATTTGCTACCTTTCAATTTCTAAGTCAGCTACATTCAACTGGAATTAAGGAAAATAATATTATACCTATACAATGGAGCAATAGAGTGTCTAAATGAAGTTGTACTTCTTGAGGAAATGAGGTTGTTTTTGCAATTTGGCTGCTGAGGCAAAACATACTGGTAATGTTACCTACAGTTCATCTGTTTGCAAGACAGCCATTTCTGTTCAATCTTTTAGATTTAAAAAAAATCTGTCATCTTTTTCTGTTAGATTTACATGACTGGGTCAATGGCAGGAGTAATATATCTTTCAAAAGTGATTTCTTTCTCTCTTATTTTCCTCCCCACTTAGTCTTGCAGCTTTTAGAATTTTATTTCATGCTGGAGTCTGAGAAATGGACATGGAACACTCCCAAGTCTGGGTTCTCAATTTATTCCCAAACTGCATGTTTCTAGAATCCCATAACAACTTTCAGGTCTAGAGGATCTCTCAATGTCTAAACTAAGCAACTTGGGGAAACTAAGCACAATGGAAAATGGAAATCCCACAGATGTGAATATCTTTTGCCCTAGCTTGATTTGGTAAATTTTCCACATGCCTCAAGTGATACTTTGGATCAAGGGAGTTGATAATTATAACTACTCACTGAGCACTAAATATGTACATGGTGCAAATATTCACAGTCTATGCCTCAAAGAGCTGAGAATCTAATGGACAGAAAAGATGCACTGGGAGAACTAGAGGAAGGGGTTTCCACCCATTTCCTTGTTTATAAGCCTTGTGGAAGAAGCGAGTCATATGTGGAAGATATGAATGAGAAGTTGGGATGACCTGGCAGACTGAGACTGGGAGGGCCCTCCAACATAGGAGTGTGGTGCTCTTCTCAGGGCAGCACAGAACCATAAGCCACTGTTACCCTCTGTCTTAGCAAGGGAGAGCTTTGCTGGAGATCAGATTACGTGTGAGCTCCCTGACACACCAGTCTGTTCGCTTCGCCAGCAAATTCCTTGAGATTCTGCCAGTCTTAACCTTGTCTTGCAGGTAACAAATCAGTGAACCCCTGTTCCTGAGTTCTCCAGAGACGTCTCTCTGTAGTGTCCAGTCCCTCTGACTGGATACTCTCAGAAATTGTTAAGTGTGCAATCTTGAAAGTGACAGTACGCACACCAGCTTGTTAGGTTAGCTGAGGACTCGCTCTATACTTCAATAGAACAGCACGGAGATGGTTTACAGTAAAACTAGGAATAAGTTTATGAACAAAGAACAGATAGTTAAGTTATACTAAGCAGAGATAATAGAAAATGGTTACAACCAAACAAAACAAAACATGCTTTCTAGTACCTAAAAATTAATTCTAGCTAGTGAAGCCTTTGCCTAAACAGCTCTCTCACTTACAACATCTCCAGTTCACAGAATCAGAGCTTGTTGTCCCCTTTGTTCCCTAAGAGATGGATAAAAAAAGGGGTTCTCTCCCCGTCTTTTTCTAGTCCAGTAAGCCTTTGAAATGTATTCTTTGAAAATTAAACCCAGTCACAGTTCCTGTCCTCTGCTGGTGTGTAGATGCCATCCTGTCTTCCTCATCCTCTAATCAATTTGTTTTTTTGACTGGCTTAATCAGTTTGTTTACCATAGATGTAAATGTACTCTGTCCTCACCTGGCTCAATTTACATCGGAGACCCAGGCAAACTGGCAAAACAACATTCCTTTGTCTACAAAAAACTTGTTTATTTGCTCTACTCAGATTGCTTGATCTGAACATATTTTAGGAACATATTTCCAGCACAGACATAATTATTTATACACTAACCATACATACATCATGCAATAATATTAACGACCACCATGTCAAGAGTTTTTACATATATCTTACAAGATATCGTTTGGCTACATATTCTGACAACAGCATGGTGGGGGGCATAAAGAGGCTCTTAGGGTCTGAAGGAGGCAGCATGGAAGATGGTGTGAAGATGACAGAAGGGAGAGGAAGACGTTGATGAAAGAGAAGTAGAGGTTGGCAACACTGGTGGAAGGAAGAGGATAGGAGGTCTGCAACAAGACAGTATTCAGTAAAGATGAAGGCTGGAGAGGAGGTTGGATGGGAAGTTTGAACTGGATATGGTGGGCAAGGGTGAGCCAATCGAATAATTCAGAGAGAGAAGTGACATGATCTGATGGGCAAGGAAGATAGTTTTGGCTGCTGTGTTTAGGATGGAATGAAGGGGAGCAATATGGGTGCCTGGCAGGTGAGTGAGGAGGACATTAGACAAGGCAGTGAATGATCAGAGCATGGAGATGTGTTTTAGCCATCAGGAGTGGAAAGAAAGATGTCCTGGAGAAAACAGTGGCAAGATTTGTTGCCAACTTTGATGTGTGCGGCTAAGGAGAGCAAGAAAATGACATCAAGATTGTGAGCCTGGGGGACAGGGCTGGGAAGTTGGAGGTGTTATCAGCAGCAACAGAGAGCACTTAGGAAGGGAGATAAGTGGCTCAATTGGGGCTTTTTTTCTAATCAATTGCTGCTTCTTGGGCTTGCAGTTTCCTTTCAGATATCTCTAGTCTCGTCTCTCAGCTCCACGCACCCAATATTTTAAATTGTTCATCTGTGCAGACAAGAAAATGTTGTCTTTGCTGATGTCACAACTGCTCTTATATCATTAAAAATGTATCATGCAGAGTCTCCACAGGTCTTTTAGGAGCCCTACTGAATTCCAGTTACTTCAGTCTGTCAAAGATGGTGGTTGAGTCAACCACAAGACGAGGTCCAAAAGGAAAAACAAATCTGCTTTATTTATGTCACAATTTGTTTTTTCCGGCTTCCTGCTTTATCTAGGCATTCTTTAGTGCAGTCATTAGTATGGATGATTTAATGTTCTGGTGCCTTTACTTTTTTTTTTTAAACATGTGATGATTACATTGCATAGCCTATATGCTGCGTTTAATTGTGAAAAGTCAAATGCTTATCAGCATACTTTTCGTTCCTTAAGATCAAACAAACAAACCATGTTAATGCAATAGTGAGGTTGAAAAGGTCACAAGAGTCTGGAAATGCAAAAGTTAATGTTAAAAAACCTCTCTATGTAGCATATGTTAAATACATACCTTAATGAATGCACTACATCTGGCAAAGTTGATATTGTTGAGGGAACCATAACTTTTGAGTTTTGTGCATTTGATTTCTCAACCGTAGCAATTTACTTAAAAGAATAAGTGAAACAAAAAAGTTCTTAGCTTTTTCTGCATTAAAATAAAAGTATAATCAGGAAATCACTGGCTCCTTTGTCAACAAATCAGTGACTAGCATAATGGGGTCCTGGCCCATAACCAGGGCTCCTAGGTGCTACAATAATAAATACTACTAATAAATCAAATCTACTTAGTTACTTCAGTAACTAAGAACAGGGCTTTTTTGCTCCTTTTCTCTGCTGTCAGTAGATGCATTGGATTTTATTCTGTTTCATGCACCTTCAACAAAATTCTTATCTAGAAGTCCCTGGCCCTGAGAAGCACTGAGCATCTAGAACTCCAATTAAAACCAATGGGAGTTGTAGGTCCTCAGCATTTGGCATTATGAGGCCATAAGTCCCATAGCACATTAGACAGAAGTAAACAACTTGATTTTGACAGGCTGAATTTACAGAGAAAGCAAAATAAATAAATGTTTTACACTGAAATTCAGCAAATTTGATTTACAAGTCCACAAGAGACAACAAATATGCAATTATATTATGTCATCTTTGAAGTTATTTTTCAAAGTACAACTGTACTTTAGAGCACATTTTAAGCACTAAATTCATAGTTTTCCAGCAACACTGGAAAACTTGTACTTTTTCCAGATACTGTATACCTACATTATGTCAACATTATTAAAAATGCATCTGTTGTGATTAAGTATGCTATATAAATATGTCAACAATTTTTTCCTGCACATACCACAATATGATCATTCATTCTCATTGCACAGTGACATGTGATAAGGTGCAGATAAGTATTCATAATGCATGAAATCCTCACCTGCACTCTGGCCCCTTGATTCTGTGTAAAAGGGCTGCAGGGGCATAAAGACGGCCAAACCTCCCCATAACTAATAGGTAAAGGATTCCCCTGCTGCTAGCACTGCAAAGTCAGCTCTAAAGGTGCCTCACAAAGACCCTCACATATGCCACAGAGGGACAGGCATGTCAAGTGTGGGGCCACAGTGTGCTGTGAAAATTCTGGGCAGCACAGCAGCCCACAGGGCAGCCTGGGGTGGTTGCTGGAACTTAGAGAGGATCCCAGAGCTGTGTTAGTAACATCAGAGGCATCCCAGCCCCTGGAGCATCTTAGGATCAGAAGGGTGCAAAGCCACTTTAGATCCAGCCCTCTACGACTTGAGAGTTCTGTGCTGCACCTGTTAGAGGCACAGCAGAGAACCTCACCCAGTATGCTTTACTTTTCTTCTGTACAAAGTATGTCTTTCAATGACCAAGAAGGAGATGGCATGAAACAATAAGAGAAAGAAAATCCTTTAACTTTAAAACTCTTAGGAGTAAAGAAGAAATACAGGAGTCCCAAGGACTGAAGACTGTTTCCTGGATCTAGTTGACTTGTATTGTTCATCTTCGTTGTGTCCAAATGGCTTTTAACTGTGCTTTCCCTTCACAGGTTCTCAGAATTATAAGACGTGTCAAAGTGTTGGTACTCTAGTTCTCCATTGTTAGAAGCTTATGTAAAGAAAGGACTGAGGAATGTTTAGAAAAGCTATAGAAGCACAATTATTCTGTGGGCAAGAACTAAACTGTTGATGGATCCATACTCTCTATTAGAACTTTATGTGAAGGGTAGATACTCTCTGTGAAATACAACTGATCTCTCAGATGGTACTTTGAAGTTCTCTACAATATGGGACATTCAGATGCTGGAGAAGTTATCAGACAGCCAGGACATTCACACTTTTGTACAACAGGTCTTCTGATTTTAGAATATGAAGACTCTCTCTGGAGTAACTGTCACACCAGACAAATATGTAATTTTTACTGCAATAATATGACCTTTAGTCACTGCTGTATACCTTTTTGAAAAGGTGTCCGATGATTATTTAAGGCTATGTTTACACTAGGAGCACTTTACTGGTATAAGACTATACTGGCAAAGCACTCCTAGTGTGGGTGCAGCTATACTGGAAAGCTGCAGTTTGTACCAGAATAATAAAATCTTTCACACACCCACACCCTGCACCCTCACGGAGTGAAAACAAGCTATACTGGTAAAAGTGCCATTTGGCTGGTGTAACTGTCTACAGTAGGGGCTTCTACCAGCACAGCTATGTCAGTCACGGGTCATACCTCCTCACAGCTATGCCAACAGAACTCTGTAGTACATACCTGGTTTAACTACTATTTGTTTTCTAAACTAGAACCATACCAGATAATTTGATTACTAACTTCATGTATTTCCCTGTAGTCTGCTTGTTTGATTGTTTTTTTGTATTTGAAGAATTTTCAAAATAAAAAATTAGATATAAACACAGTGAGAAAGGACAGGAATTGCAACTAACAAACCCTCAGACTTCAACATGGTCTTTCAATCAACATCCTGGTGTTCAGTGCATTAGAAACTGCGCAGGAGTGAATATAATCTGCTCCTACAACCAACATTCAGATTTTTTAAAGTAAAAATGTCATAAAGTGACTAGTATAAGTTGAAGAAAATCTTGCTGAATAATATAGGATAATTAACGTAGGCTGAGCCCATAAAAAAACTAGCTGTATGGACCAGAGGGAAAAGACAATGCAAAGGAAACACCTGAAGTGGAGAAAGGAACAATATGGTCTTAATATACAACATATGCCTAGAAAGTACCTGGCTTTTCAGTAAAATATAAATTAAACAAAAAAGAAAGTTCCTCGCTTCAACTGCATTGTCCACAATATACCCATGGAGTGCACCACCCAGGTGGAAGGGATTTGGGCAGAGATTCTGTGCATCAATCCCCAATAGGCCTAACTTTTGGGCACAGATACAGAAACACTGAGATTAGGAGCCTGCTGCTGCTGCTGCTTAAGTAGGAGATTTATTTAATTTAGGCACTCAATCCTTTCCCTCCCAAGATACCTGCATAATAAATATAGCAACTACATAGCAGAGTGGTCCATATTGTGCAAATTTGATCACTATCCAATTATTTGATGGATCTCACACCTGAAGCCTTTCTGCTGGATGAGATAGCCAGCCAATTCCTGTTCCAGCCAACTGTGATGATGTGCATCTTTTGAGTTAATGTCATTTTTATGGAGAAAGAGTCTGAAAGAGATTAAATTATCAGCAAAAAAGGAATGCTCACATGCAGAGAGATGGGGACATTTTGGATGACTACGTTGACAGAAGAAAATAAATAATTCGCTAAGAATCCTTAAAATCAGATACATAGACTATAAACCAGCAGTCATGTACCAGCCTTTAATAATTTGAAGTTCTTATGTATCTTTGTAAATGAACAATTATAAAACAGATTTAAAAGAACAAACCCTTCTTTACCTCTCTTAATGTCATCCAGCTGAGGTTCAGGCGAAGGGTTGTCTTTCAAAGGGGAGGTTTTGGGCCCAGCTGCTGGCTTGGATGGGGCTTTGAACTGTGAGGAAGGCTGGGAGGCTCGGGCAGCCTGCTGTTCTATTCGTGCCTGGATCTTACTGCTGCCCTCAGCCCTGAAACAACATAAAAAAACAGTCAGTGGTGCCATAGAGCTGTGTTCATTTGTTCCAGTAAGATCTGTATTCATATATATGTAATGAGTTTAGACTGAATACAAATTTACTTTGCATCCTGTAGAGCTATACAGTGAATTATGGATTTTAAATATAATACTGCTCAAAACCTACACTGCTTTGGCACTCAGCATCACCACTGATTTCCCTGGGAAGCTTGCTGTAAAGTGACTGTGGAGTGAGGTCCTTACTAACTGTGCTCCAGAACCATGTGAGGTTTAGCAATACCTTGTTCTCTATTCAAATAGCAGTAAAGGTTTTTCATTTAGCAAAGAACATCTTCTTAATACAATCAGCAACTACAGTAAAATACATTTACATCGCGCCTTTCATCCTGAATGATCCCAAAGCTCTTCACAAACATTTAGCCATGAAATACAGAGGGATCACTTCATCCATCATTGAAATGCAGCTAACTATCAGAAGATGCACAGCAAGCCTACCCAGCATTTTACAACGCGAAGTATCCTTTTTGATTACATACAGTACCTCATCAGATGAAAGTTACTAAGAGCAGAGAATTGTTACCAATATTGATTTATGCTCCTGAAACTACAGAAGGAATTTACGTGGGAAGAATGTAATTACTCCACTTTGAATTTTAGACTAAAACCCCTTCTCTTGCGAAGAGCGCTAAGGGATCTTTAAAGACCAAAGTGATCATGACAACAGCTTTACATCTCATCTGAATGACATGACCTCTAATAGCACAGTGCCTTGGAACATCACGCTCATGCACTTGTAGGGCATTGACTCAGAGGAAAGCGTGGCAACTATTGAATCACTACCCCCACGTACAACAGCCTGGATTTGTTCCTTGGAGATCTCTGATCTAGCTGCCAGCCTGGTCCCAGCCTGCATCTCTGTAAAGTTTTTGGGAGCTCTCAATCAAAGTTTTTACGGTTGCAGTAATACAGGTTATTTTAAATGTGTCATGTTTTTAAAAAATATTTAATAATGGCATGCTCTATAGAACTCAACTAATATGCATTCCCCACTGCTAAAAGAACTTGATTTAGAGACTTCAGGTACTTACATATTAGCACTACTCTGAAAGATATTTTATCTGAACACTTTCTAGAGTGTCATTTGTGTACTGAGGTATGGCTATCAGATCAGACAGAAGTTCTGATCTCAGCAGTTTTTAGGCAATTACCCACATACTATTTATTTCTCCAACATTCATTTTTTCAGAATCTTTGCCCATGAAGGGTTTGGATTTTTGCTCTGTTTATCAACTTGATGCAGCCATGTTCCCCCACTCTAATTGTTATATATAATTAGACTTCCTCAGGAAGTTTCTAGGTCCATTACTTGCAACTTCACCGTCCACTTGACAGGTTACCATTTCCATCTTCTTCAGAAAGAAATTATTGAAAGCCATCTAATCTTTTGACCAGCTTCTAAACTTTTATACCATCAATACTGTTCAATCATGAGTTACAATTACCACCTTTCAATAACGGAGAATCTACTAATTCTTTACTCTCTGCTACATAGACACAATGGAGATTTCCATATTTAGGCATGATAATTGTCCTCATAAAGTCTAGGAAACTCAGTAAATAAACAATACTGCTAATTCACAAAACTCATAGCCATAGCTAAAGGTGACCCTATTAACATGAATCTCTAGCAAGAATTCATCTTATTAACTGTATGTGCCCCAGTTTTACCTTGTTTTCTTGACTTGAATGCTACTACTAAGTTTTTCCAGCACATATTCCCCAGTGTCATGATTGATAATAAGTACACAGTCCTTCTGATATGGTCTTTTATTTCCTTTGAACACAGTCATTGGAGGAGTTGAGCCCTGGTATCAAAGAAAAAGCACACATTCATTTGCTTATACCCACCTATACAAGCCATTTATACACAACAAGTCTAATGAATATATGCATGCTTTTGGCCTAGTATCAAGACATTATCATTTACTTTAGATTGAAAGTGTTTGTTCATTTCAAGAAGGGATGAATACATTTATATGCATTATGTCAGACTCTTCCTCACTCATTATTATGTTTTTAATCATTTTATGTGGCTTTGCAGTGATAAACACATCTACCCTTCGGTTACTATCATTTACAGTTCTACTTTCCATCATGGTAACAACTAAATTTTATTAGTTTGCCCTGATAAATATCAGAAACCTCCCTGATATTTCTACCAGCTGTGAAAATCCTGGGTTTGGATACTGAATATAAATCTAATTACGCATTCAGTGGAGCTGTGACCTGATGAAATGTACGTGTACCCAATACATCATTTAAACTGCCTTTATATTTAATCCAGCAAATAAAAAACAACACCTCTGTTCTATGTTATGAAGCAAATATCATATGCTATACATTAGCAACAACTGATTTAAAAAAAAAATACAGCTTGTTTGTTTGGCAAACCTATTGCGTGAAGACCTACATTCTGGAGCAATCTGGGGGGTTCTCTATGATACTAATTAACATTGGGTGATTCAAAAAATTGATGCGCTTAGTGTAAGGGGTGTACAAAAGTATACTTTCTACTGTGAAACCTACTCAGATTTTATACATACAATAGCTGTATAGTTACAGAGAAAGGTGAATGGTACTTACTTACAACTGAAGAAGAGAGTCCTGATTCAGAGAACAGAAAGCAATCTTTACACATGTTATTGGGAAGCACCCTGAATTGAGGACAGTGTGCAAAAGCACAAGCTTCCACCTCCACCCCTCTTCTAAAGAAAATATGTCTTCACGCTTAAACTAAAATTTTAAACTCTCCGCACCATCAAAAATAGGGTACACATATTAATCTAAAATGGTTATGGAATAATACAGACTGCCTGCATATGGATTCTTCAGAGATGTTACAGTAAGACAGGTTCCAATTTGGATAAGATCATATTCTCATATAGTCATGCCTTCACAGATATTTACAAAATTACTACATTAAGAAATTGAAAAGTAAAAAAGGATTGAAGAGAATACAAAATAAGCTGAAAGTTAAGTCCTGGTCATCCTTGACAGATAAAGAGAAGTTAGACAAACATATAAAGCACAAATATAATGGAAATTGTGCTAAACTTATATCCAACCATCCCCTATTCTGTGGAAAGCCTGGAATTTAAAGAAGAGCATAAACTTTGCTGAGAAACAAAGAGAAGAAAATGAAGATCCAATGAAGCACATCAACAGTCCCTCTCTCATGCTTAAAATTAAGCAGGTATGTAAGAGTTTGGAATGCCTAAATACTAAGCAATAGAAACCAAAATGCTATGTTACAGACTATTCTGTTACAAAGGCCAGAAAAAACCCACTTATCGAAAGAGCTAAAGTTTAACAGGATTGTGATGAAACCCATAATTAAAACAAGAGACAAAAAGAATTCCTCAACAATTATTTGACCATCAAATATTAAACACTACATCCACAAAACACCCATAATCCCTGAAACTGTCCACACACTGAAAGAGACACAAAAAAATCTCCTTCAAACAGTGGTACTGTCAGGGATAGCAAAATTTCAAATGACAAATTGGAACCTGAATCCCATCCAATTGTTAGGCAGCTAGTGCAATTGTTTGTTGGAATATGAGAAATAAAGCAGGATCTAGAAGATCGGTGAACCCTCTTATATTGTTTTATCAACATTTCAAGAAAGGGAAGCTTTGAGATCATATATCCCATCCCTTTTCAGAGAATTGTCCATTTAACTAGATTGAAAGCAGCCACTATGCATATGTTGCTCCAAATCAATATTGACTGTGTTCAGTTTGGTTAACTGGAAAACCCTCTAGAATATAGAAGAGACAGGTCAAGCTGAAAGCTGTCCATTCTCATAAAATAGTACATTAAAAATAATCTTATCAGAACAGGCATCTGGAAAGGGGATGCACTACAAACAATCTTATTCACCCACTTCAAAAATATAGGAACAATACCCTTCCCAGTCAAAAGGGAATATTCTAATTCAAAAGTCAGCATTACTGGCATTAATTATGCTGTTATCTGCTCTCAGAATTACTTCAACAAGATTAGTATACTATATAGATTAAGCTGAGGCAACATTTCATATAAGAGTGAAGAAGGTAACGTTATTTAGAAAACTTTCTTGGGAGCAGATCCTCTCCGGTGTAAATTATCAGCTTCATCCATAATTTTTCCAGCTGAGGATCTGTCATTTGGATTCCAACCTGGCAGAAAACTGTTGCCTATCTACACTAAGCCTATCTATGTTGTTTATAAATTCACGTATGCTGGATTGGTAATTAGCATTAGCTCTCCAGCTAATATACAAATCCAGTACCAGAACACAGGTGCAGTTTTTGTTTTGTTTCAACTCTTTATTATCAAAACAGAAATATGTACAATCATTTAACCATATTCTTTACTATCACTTGTCCATCATCCTTGCACAATAAATCTTTACTATATAATTTGTGGAGGGATTGGATTTAACCTCATTGCAACTGACTAGGAATTCTGGGGAAGCTTCTGCAAACATGGGGTGCAGGATGTTGTTTGTATAGCTTTCAGCAACAGAAAGAGCTGTTTCAAAGGCATAACTTCAGTCTTCTGAAAATTGGATCTTGACCTGAGTCAAGGATAATCAGACTCCCATACTTAAAATGCAGAACTAAAAACTGATGGAAATTAGGTAGGGCCCCACTCAGGATTAAAAGTCTTCTTGTACTTCAAAGAGTACTAAGAAGGATTAATTGTAAGCAAAGTAGATTGGACGTTTACAGACATAACACTGTATAGAGATTCCATTTTACAGCCCTCTCCCAGAATGATACACTGAAATGCTAGTAGAAAGACAGTGCAAAAGCTGCTCAAACAGTGGACTCATTTGTTTTAGCATTGTGATCAAAGGTGAAGAGGATAGATTTAAATCCATTTACACTAGAATGTTCCTGGCTAGCAGATACTAAAAACCACATAATAAGAATTTGTTACAAAGTCAAAAGGTAAATTTGCATCATGACACAAAGTAAACTTACTGGAATATGTGGCAGTGTAATTGTTACTTCATCTCCTTTACCAACCTGGAGCTCCCCCTCACAAGATGTGTCTATAGATGCTGGCTTAAAATCATCTGAAGAGGAAAATAAGTGGTATTAAATACATTTCACATCTAAATTGTTTCTAGAGTCTCCATGGTTTCTCTTCTGAGATAACTCATCTCCTGCTTTATTTCTGATTAGAAGGAATGTAAAATGTGGGCCAATGCTACCATTTAAAGAAGAGCTGGACTAATGCATAGGCACAACAGATCTAATTCTGTGGATACCCGCTCCTTAAATCATGTGATTACCTCAGATTTTAATCTTTCAATTTAAAAAAAAAGTAAGTTTCTAGCTATTCTGGTGAAGGAAAGGCTTCAACATGTAACCCAGGTATAACCAATGCAGTGACATCTGAGTCTGAAGACAGTCTGAAACAAGCAGCCAACACAGCATGTGAGAGCGGGTCACTTGCCAGGATTATCACGGTTTATTCTCACAAACTCAGTTCCCTGCCTTTGCGGGGCCCTTGGGCACTGGTACATCTCAGTCCCTCCTCTTCTCTGCCTGTGGCACATAACAGTCTAGTCTCCTGTGGGCTGTACTATTTTAGTCTAATTTCAGGTTTTGGGTTTAGTCAGTGGGTGTTGGTGGCCTGTGTTATACAGGAGTCAGACTAGATGACTTGGTGATCCCTTCTGGCCTTAAACTCTATGACTCTAAGTGGTGAACTGCTCCACGGATCTCAACAGATTGTTAACTGTAGGACTGGGCGGTTTGTGAGGAAACCTGCCATCATGATCTCAGAAAACTCTGTCTGACAGAAGCAGAAGAATACAGTGAGCCCAGCTCACCTACCCATGCAGATACACCCTTGCTGTGATAATTTCTGGTCAGGGCCCCAAGGCTTCTACCTCTACTTCTCCAGGTGGGAGAGGGGAGCAGAGAGAAGGCCTGCATGCTATTGCCCCTATCTGTATGGGAGAGGGGGCCCCTAACAAAGCCATCCCAGATGGAGAGTGGGAGCATGACACAGTCAGAATATGCCTAAGGCAATTTAAAGCCCTAAGATAGTCCTGGTTTATAGGGGGTTACTTTGATTGATTAAAATGTACTTTGCACCTCTGTGTAAAGTAATATCTCCAGTAACTTTTCTTAATACATTTACATATTTTCTATTAATTATCCTACCGCACTACTGAGCCATAAAGGAGACAAAAACGGATGATCAGAATGTATGAAGTTCAGACATGATTTAGACAAAACTGCAAAAGTAAAATCAGAACATGAACCAGATATGAATATGGCAGATAATGACATTTTCATAAGTGGGCACTCAATTCCAGTGTCTAAGCATACAAAAAGGGGGGCATGGATCAACCTTCACATCGCACTCCCTGGCAGTACCCAGTCTGGGAAAGCTAATGATCCAACCAGCAAAACAAATTTGGTGATGAATCCTGGTCACATGCCACCTGAGGCACATTGCGCATACGCTAAGAAGCAGCATAAAAAACTGTCCAGTTATATTCACTGCCAAGACATCTCTTAATTATTGTATTAGTTGTTAAAACGTCCACTTCTTAAAGCAAATTTAAAATGAAGTTCTACTATGAAAAGTAAGTTTGCAAAAAATAGCACCTTCTTAACATCGTCACTAAGAGTAATACCTGCTGGGTTTAATGATAAAAATAAATGTAACTGATTTTTACTCTGCTAGTACTACAGAGACAACACAGCAGACAGAGAAAGTGAGTGTACGACTAGATTTAACCCCATCTCATGCATTACCAAAAGAATTAATAGTTCTAATTGCAGGGCCAAGTTGTACCCTCACTTACATCTGAGTAACTTTGTGAGTTAACAATTACTAGTTATTGTTTCCCCAAATGTATCAGTGTGGACTTGCTGGGTCAAGCAAGGGGCAGCTGCAGAAGATTTCCTAATCTAGTTTAGCAGCCAAAAGGGAGCAGGCCTCTTAGCCCACCCTCATTTCTTATTAAATGCTACGTGTGCATGTATCATACATAATTTTGTTTGTTTGTTTGTTCTGAGCCTGACACTTTACCAGAGCCTCCTCATTTACAAGTCTGGCATAACTCCCTCTTACATATACGTATAGGAATGGTACGAGCTGGGGTGACTGACAAAGGATTTCAATACTAGGCTTCTTTCCTAGGGTCAGTGGTAGATGAAGATATGCCATGCAAACATTTGGCCAACAATTGGGTTTCTCTTGGGAAGTTTACTGGTTTGTGTATACCCTTGGTTAGTTTTGTAATGGTTATACTAATTTTATGACCCTGAAAAATAGTCCATGATTTTATTTACCAAAGTCAAGTTTTCCTAGAAGCATTTTCCATGGATTGTCCAGGATACTAAAAAACCCCAACAGTATAATTGATCCCAGATTAAATTTTCAGGCCCAGCATTTATAAAAAAAATTCTAGCCTGGAAAGTAAATACATCTGATCTGAAGCTCATTGAGGTACAATCATTGACCGACATTTCAGAGTACAACTGCATTCTAAATACTTTACGCTGTAATTTCCCCTGAAGATGTGATCCACTGTCTTTGTCCTTCCAGATATTGTCTCTTAACGTGATTTACATTCAAGTTTGAGTATTCGGGAAAATAGCTGTGACTCAAATATTGCCATACATTGCTCTAAGTGAGAAGTATGGAATCTTTCAAACCAGAGAGCTGTTCCTGCAATCCTTACTCAGGTGAGCGGTCCTAAGGAAGCCAGTTACCCTTATCACATGAATAAGGGGGCTACAGGATTGGACCTGAGATTACATGGAAAAGCCCTATATGCTGCATTAATACAACCCATCTACTATACAAATCCTCACATTATTTTGCTGTTATAATATTAGATATTGTTTTAGTCTTTAGGTGATGTTTAACTATTAATTTTAAAGATACTCATACTGAGAGGGGAGAGAAAACAGTATCTTGTGAATGAAGTTCAAGGATAAAGGCACTGTGAGGTCACTATTAAAACAACCTCCTAATATATTACCAAGTGCAAATAATATTAGAAAATACTAGTTAGAAGATTCTTGCTATTTTGGGGGAATTTTTTTTTTTTAATGCTCTTTAGAAGAGCCAAGTAAGGTCTAGACCTTACTTAAGAACGGTTCTGGTCAGAAGGGTGATTGGCACCAACATATTAGCCAACACTTGCAAACTGATATGACTCAAGCACATTTTACTGAAAAGTCACTTATTATAGAACTGCAGAGTCAATATAGCCATGAAGAGCTAGCTGGGTTATATACTGCCTCACATATAACCAAATTACCAGTTTAATCTTTGGCCTCAAAAGAGCAGCCATACTGGTCAGACCAATGGTCCATCTAGCTCAATATCCTGTCTTCTGACAGTGGCCAATGCCAGGTGCTTCAGAAGGAATGAACAGAACAGGCAATCATGAAGTGATCTATCCCCTGTCGTCCACTCCCAGCTTCTGGCAAACAAAGGCAAGTGACACTCAGAGCATGGGATTATATCTGGCTAATGGCCATTGATGGACCTATCCTCCATGAAATTATCTAGTTCTTTGATTAACCCTGTTATAGTTTTGGCCTTCACAACATCCTCTGTCAATGAGTTACACAGGTTGACTGTGCATTGTGTGAAGAAGTATTTCCTTTTGTTTGTTTTAAACCTGTTGCCTATTAATTTTATTGGCTGACCTCTAGTTCTTGTGTTATGTAAAGGAACAAATAACATTTCCTTATTCACTTTCTCCACGAGTCAAGATCTTATCATATTCCCTCTAAGTCATCTCTTTTCCAAGCTGAAAAGTCCCAGTCTTTTTAATCTCTCCTCATACAGAAGCTGTTCCAACCCCTAATAATTTTTATTGCCCTTCTCTGTAACTTTTCCAATTCTCATATATCTTTTTTGAGATGGGGAAAACAGATATGCATGCAGTATTCAAGATGCGGGCGTACCATGGGTGTATATAGAGACCTTATATTTTCTAGATCTATCCCTTTCCTAAGGGTTCCTAACATTTTGCCTCAAACCTGCAGCAGATATTATTTCTTTTCAGGTGGACCTTCCTGCCCACATGGAAGGCAGGGGCCTTTAGCTACCACTGTATAAGGCTAGGTCTACACTACCCGCCTGAATCGGCGGGTAGAAATCGACCTCTCGGGGATCGATTTATCGCGTCCCGTTGGGACGCAACAATCGATCCCCGAATCAATGCTCTTACTCCACCAGGGGAGGTGGGAGTAAGCGCCGTCGACAGAAAGCCGCAGAAGTCGATTTTGCCGCCGTCCTCACAGCGGGGTAAGTCGGCTGCGATACGTCGAATTCAGCTACGCTATTCACGTAGCTGAATTTGCGTATCTTAAATCGACTCCCCTCTGTAGTGTAGATGTACCCTAAGAGGCAAAAGGAGCAAAAGTGGCTTTTCCCCCTCTGCAGGGAAGCTTGAAGGGCTGTCAGAAAACTCATCTTCCAGAGCTGCCAAGTATCACTCATTTGGAGCCAGAGACTCTCTCTTGGAGGGAATGGGGGAGGTCATGTCACACTCTTTACAGTGTACTGAAGGATTTTGATGGACATTTCAATAAATCTTAAGAAACTTTGTGTGTGATCTCCCTTATTCAGACTTTCTCAGATGAAGCCAGAGCCCTGCATCTTTCACAATATAAAGTTTAAATTATGTCATCTGATCTGACACTCAGTAAGAGACTCACTTCCCCCTCCCCCGCCCACCCGTAATTTTTACAGTTACTTTCAAACTAGCCTCACTTTAATTTCCCTCCCCGCATCTAAATTTGCAATTGAAAGTTGCTGCTCTCCACACAACCAGGTAAGAGCCTAGGAAGGAGGACTGGTGAGGAATGGGCAGAGAGGGCCTGGCGAGCGGGTAAGGGGTTGGGGTGGTAGGGGCAATTGGAGAGTTAGGGGCTAGGGCTCAGAGGCAGGAAGGTAGCTGGGTGAGAGGAGGACGATACAGGGGGAAGGGAGTGGCGGATCCCAGCGCACGGAGTGTAACGCGGGTCCCTGGAAAAGTGAACAGGGTTGGACTCCTCCTCTCTCCGCGGAGGGGGTGCAGCTCGGGGAGGTCCCCGGGCTGGGGGCGGGGGAGTGCAGGGGCTGTGGGCCGGGGGGTGTCTTGCGGTAGAGGAGTAACGGGCCAGGCCGGGGGGTCCCCGGAGGTGCAGGATCCCGGGCGGGGCGGTGGGTCCCAGGGAGCGCAGGGGGCTCACAGCGGATGGTGTGAAAGGAGGCCTTGGGCCGCCGCTCGAAGCTCTCCCCCAGCTGCAGCCCGTGCTCCTCCTTGTCCAGCAGCGGGTTCGCCGAGCCGTTCATGCCCCCGCCCGCGCCGGACCCGGACACAGCAGCACCCGGCAGCGGCGGATCCCCCGCCCCGCTCCCTTCCGGGGCAGCGTGTCACCGGGAAAGCCGTCCGGCTGGGGGCGCGCCCCGCGCGGGTAGGCCCCGGGGAGGGCGCACGATGGGGGGAGGGTGTCGGGGTGGGGCAGGGAAGGGGTGTCTGGGGGGGAGGGTCGACTGGGGGTTTCTGACGCGGGGAGCAGACTGGGGATATCTCAGGGGCAGGACGGGGTGTCTGTGGGGGAGGGGAGGAGGTGTTAGAGAGCAGGACGGGATGTCTGACATGGGGAATAGAGGGGTGTGTGGGAGGGACGGCAGGATGGGCCTGTCTGACACAGGTAGGGTGACCAGATGTGAAAAATTGGGAAGGGGATGGGGGGTAATAGGAGCCTATATAAGAAAAAGACCCCAAAATCGGGACTGTCCCTATAAAATCGGGACATCTGGTCACCCTAGACAGGGAGGTGCAGGCTGGGGGGCAGGCTGGGGGTCTCTGACACAGCGCAGCCCTGTGCGTGCAGGATCAAGTTCCTAGTGAGCACTGAAGAGCTGTGTGGCCCATGAGTTCTCTTTAAGACTGGTCACGTCTACACTGAGAAAAGGCATCATGTAAACGTGTTAACTAATGTGATGATAAACTTAACTTAGTACCTAACCTAGCAGAGATGGAGACAAGTTGAGTTTAAAAACAAAATAACTTTAAGACCAGCTAACATGTCTTTAAATGTGATTGTCCATGTTCAGTAGGGTTACCATACGTCCGGATTTTCCCGGACATGTCCGGCTTTTTGGGCTCCAAATCCCCGTCTGGGGGGAAATCCTAAAAAGCCGGACATGTCCGGGAAGATCAGGACATGCGGGCTGCGGTGCTGGGCCGGGGGCGCCCAGCGCCGGCG